>NW_027152682.1:0-34867 GCF_040937935.1 Hyperolius riggenbachi
GTAACTTTCATCCCAGAACATAGTTTAGGGGCCATTACTTCTTCAACTATAGTCATTTTTCTTTCGATTGCAAACGTAACCAGTTTTTCAATGGTGTAATGGTTTAACATAGAAAACTTACCGTTGGCTCTAGATTCTAATCTATCACTCCGATTTGCAAACGGATTTCACTGAAGCTGTAACTTTCATCCCAGAACATAGTTTAGGGGCCATTACTTCTTCAACTATAGTCATTTTTCTTTCGATTGCAAACGTAACCAGTTTTTCAATGGTGTAATGGTTTAACATAGAAAACTTACCGTTGGCTCTAGATTCTAATCTATCACTCCGATTTGCAAACGGATTTCACTGAAGCTGTAACTTTCATCCCAGAACATAGTTTAGGGGCCATTACTTCTTCAACTATAGTCATTTTTCTTTCGATTGCAAACGTAACCAGTTTTTCAATGGTGTAATGGTTTAACATAGAAAACTTACCGTTGGCTCTAGATTCTAATCTATCACTCCGATTTGCAAACGGATTTCACTGAAGCTGTAACTTTCATCCCAGAACATAGTTTAGGGGCCATTACTTCTTCAACTATAGTCATTTTTCTTTCGATTGCAAACGTAACCAGTTTTTCAATGGTGTAATGGTTTAACATAGAAAACTTACCGTTGGCTCTAGATTCTAATCTATCACTCCGATTTGCAAACGGATTTCACTGAAGCTGTAACTTTCATCCCAGAACATAGTTTAGGGGCCATTACTTCTTCAACTATAGTCATTTTTCTTTCGATTGCAAACGTAACCAGTTTTTCAATGGTGTAATGGTTTAACATAGAAAACTTACCGTTGGCTCTAGATTCTAATCTATCACTCCGATTTGCAAACGGATTTCACTGAAGCTGTAACTTTCATCCCAGAACATAGTTTAGGGGCCATTACTTCTTCAACTATAGTCATTTTTCTTTCGATTGCAAACGTAACCAGTTTTTCAATGGTGTAATGGTTTAACATAGAAAACTTACCGTTGGCTCTAGATTCTAATCTATCACTCCGATTTGCAAACGGATTTCACTGAAGCTGTAACTTTCATCCCAGAACATAGTTTAGGGGCCATTACTTCTTCAACTATAGTCATTTTTCTTTCGATTGCAAACGTAACCAGTTTTTCAATGGTGTAATGGTTTAACATAGAAAACTTACCGTTGGCTCTAGATTCTAATCTATCACTCCGATTTGCAAACGGATTTCACTGAAGCTGTAACTTTCATCCCAGAACATAGTTTAGGGGCCATTACTTCTTCAACTATAGTCATTTTTCTTTCGATTGCAAACGTAACCAGTTTTTCAATGGTGTAATGGTTTAACATAGAAAACTTACCGTTGGCTCTAGATTCTAATCTATCACTCCGATTTGCAAACGGATTTCACTGAAGCTGTAACTTTCATCCCAGAACATAGTTTAGGGGCCATTACTTCTTCAACTATAGTCATTTTTCTTTCGATTGCAAACGTAACCAGTTTTTCAATGGTGTAATGGTTTAACATAGAAAACTTACCGTTGGCTCTAGATTCTAATCTATCACTCCGATTTGCAAACGGATTTCACTGAAGCTGTAACTTTCATCCCAGAACATAGTTTAGGGGCCATTACTTCTTCAACTATAGTCATTTTTCTTTCGATTGCAAACGTAACCAGTTTTTCAATGGTGTAATGGTTTAACATAGAAAACTTACCGTTGGCTCTAGATTCTAATCTATCACTCCGATTTGCAAACGGATTTCACTGAAGCTGTAACTTTCATCCCAGAACATAGTTTAGGGGCCATTACTTCTTCAACTATAGTCATTTTTCTTTCGATTGCAAACGTAACCAGTTTTTCAATGGTGTAATGGTTTAACATAGAAAACTTACCGTTGGCTCTAGATTCTAATCTATCACTCCGATTTGCAAACGGATTTCACTGAAGCTGTAACTTTCATCCCAGAACATAGTTTAGGGGCCATTACTTCTTCAACTATAGTCATTTTTCTTTCGATTGCAAACGTAACCAGTTTTTCAATGGTGTAATGGTTTAACATAGAAAACTTACCGTTGGCTCTAGATTCTAATCTATCACTCCGATTTGCAAACGGATTTCACTGAAGCTGTAACTTTCATCCCAGAACATAGTTTAGGGGCCATTACTTCTTCAACTATAGTCATTTTTCTTTCGATTGCAAACGTAACCAGTTTTTCAATGGTGTAATGGTTTAACATAGAAAACTTACCGTTGGCTCTAGATTCTAATCTATCACTCCGATTTGCAAACGGATTTCACTGAAGCTGTAACTTTCATCCCAGAACATAGTTTAGGGGCCATTACTTCTTCAACTATAGTCATTTTTCTTTCGATTGCAAACGTAACCAGTTTTTCAATGGTGTAATGGTTTAACATAGAAAACTTACCGTTGGCTCTAGATTCTAATCTATCACTCCGATTTGCAAACGGATTTCACTGAAGCTGTAACTTTCATCCCAGAACATAGTTTAGGGGCCATTACTTCTTCAACTATAGTCATTTTTCTTTCGATTGCAAACGTAACCAGTTTTTCAATGGTGTAATGGTTTAACATAGAAAACTTACCGTTGGCTCTAGATTCTAATCTATCACTCCGATTTGCAAACGGATTTCACTGAAGCTGTAACTTTCATCCCAGAACATAGTTTAGGGGCCATTACTTCTTCAACTATAGTCATTTTTCTTTCGATTGCAAACGTAACCAGTTTTTCAATGGTGTAATGGTTTAACATAGAAAACTTACCGTTGGCTCTAGATTCTAATCTATCACTCCGATTTGCAAACGGATTTCACTGAAGCTGTAACTTTCATCCCAGAACATAGTTTAGGGGCCATTACTTCTTCAACTATAGTCATTTTTCTTTCGATTGCAAACGTAACCAGTTTTTCAATGGTGTAATGGTTTAACATAGAAAACTTACCGTTGGCTCTAGATTCTAATCTATCACTCCGATTTGCAAACGGATTTCACTGAAGCTGTAACTTTCATCCCAGAACATAGTTTAGGGGCCATTACTTCTTCAACTATAGTCATTTTTCTTTCGATTGCAAACGTAACCAGTTTTTCAATGGTGTAATGGTTTAACATAGAAAACTTACCGTTGGCTCTAGATTCTAATCTATCACTCCGATTTGCAAACGGATTTCACTGAAGCTGTAACTTTCATCCCAGAACATAGTTTAGGGGCCATTACTTCTTCAACTATAGTCATTTTTCTTTCGATTGCAAACGTAACCAGTTTTTCAATGGTGTAATGGTTTAACATAGAAAACTTACCGTTGGCTCTAGATTCTAATCTATCACTCCGATTTGCAAACGGATTTCACTGAAGCTGTAACTTTCATCCCAGAACATAGTTTAGGGGCCATTACTTCTTCAACTATAGTCATTTTTCTTTCGATTGCAAACGTAACCAGTTTTTCAATGGTGTAATGGTTTAACATAGAAAACTTACCGTTGGCTCTAGATTCTAATCTATCACTCCGATTTGCAAACGGATTTCACTGAAGCTGTAACTTTCATCCCAGAACATAGTTTAGGGGCCATTACTTCTTCAACTATAGTCATTTTTCTTTCGATTGCAAACGTAACCAGTTTTTCAATGGTGTAATGGTTTAACATAGAAAACTTACCGTTGGCTCTAGATTCTAATCTATCACTCCGATTTGCAAACGGATTTCACTGAAGCTGTAACTTTCATCCCAGAACATAGTTTAGGGGCCATTACTTCTTCAACTATAGTCATTTTTCTTTCGATTGCAAACGTAACCAGTTTTTCAATGGTGTAATGGTTTAACATAGAAAACTTACCGTTGGCTCTAGATTCTAATCTATCACTCCGATTTGCAAACGGATTTCACTGAAGCTGTAACTTTCATCCCAGAACATAGTTTAGGGGCCATTACTTCTTCAACTATAGTCATTTTTCTTTCGATTGCAAACGTAACCAGTTTTTCAATGGTGTAATGGTTTAACATAGAAAACTTACCGTTGGCTCTAGATTCTAATCTATCACTCCGATTTGCAAACGGATTTCACTGAAGCTGTAACTTTCATCCCAGAACATAGTTTAGGGGCCATTACTTCTTCAACTATAGTCATTTTTCTTTCGATTGCAAACGTAACCAGTTTTTCAATGGTGTAATGGTTTAACATAGAAAACTTACCGTTGGCTCTAGATTCTAATCTATCACGTCCGATTTGCAAACGGATTTCACTGAAGCTGTAACTTTCATCCCAGAACATAGTTTAGGGGCCATTACTTCTTCAACTATAGTCATTTTTCTTTCGATTGCAAACGTAACCAGTTTTTCAATGGTGTAATGGTTTAACATAGAAAACTTACCGTTGGCTCTAGATTCTAATCTATCACTCCGATTTGCAAACGGATTTCACTGAAGCTGTAACTTTCATCCCAGAACATAGTTTAGGGGCCATTACTTCTTCAACTATAGTCATTTTTCTTTCGATTGCAAACGTAACCAGTTTTTCAATGGTGTAATGGTTTAACATAGAAAACTTACCGTTGGCTCTAGATTCTAATCTATCACTCCGATTTGCAAACGGATTTCACTGAAGCTGTACCTTTCATCCCAGAACATAGTTTAGGGGCCATTACTTCTTCAACTATAGTCATTTTTCTTTCGATTGCAAACGTAACCAGTTTTTCAATGGTGTAATGGTTTAACATAGAAAACTTACCGTTGGCTCTAGATTCTAATCTATCACTCCGATTTGCAAACGGATTTCACTGAAGCTGTAACTTTCATCCCAGAACATAGTTTAGGGGCCATTACTTCTTCAACTATAGTCATTTTTCTTTCGATTGCAAACGTAACCAGTTTTTCAATGGTGTAATGGTTTAACATAGAAAACTTACCGTTGGCTCTAGATTCTAATCTATCACTCCGATTTGCAAACGGATTTCACTGAAGCTGTAACTTTCATCCCAGAACATAGTTTAGGGGCCATTACTTCTTCAACTATAGTCATTTTTCTTTCGATTGCAAACGTAACCAGTTTTTCAATGGTGTAATGGTTTAACATAGAAAACTTACCGTTGGCTCTAGATTCTAATCTATCACTCCGATTTGCAAACGGATTTCACTGAAGCTGTAACTTTCATCCCAGAACATAGTTTAGGGGCCATTACTTCTTCAACTATAGTCATTTTTCTTTCGATTGCAAACGTAACCAGTTTTTCAATGGTGTAATGGTTTAACATAGAAAACTTACCGTTGGCTCTAGATTCTAATCTATCACTCCGATTTGCAAACGGATTTCACTGAAGCTGTAACTTTCATCCCAGAACATAGTTTAGGGGCCATTACTTCTTCAACTATAGTCATTTTTCTTTCGATTGCAAACGTAACCAGTTTTTCAATGGTGTAATGGTTTAACATAGAAAACTTACCGTTGGCTCTAGATTCTAATCTATCACTCCGATTTGCAAACGGATTTCACTGAAGCTGTAACTTTCATCCCAGAACATAGTTTAGGGGCCATTACTTCTTCAACTATAGTCATTTTTCTTTCGATTGCAAACGTAACCAGTTTTTCAATGGTGTAATGGTTTAACATAGAAAACTTACCGTTGGCTCTAGATTCTAATCTATCACTCCGATTTGCAAACGGATTTCACTGAAGCTGTAACTTTCATCCCAGAACATAGTTTAGGGGCCATTACTTCTTCAACTATAGTCATTTTTCTTTCGATTGCAAACGTAACCAGTTTTTCAATGGTGTAATGGTTTAACATAGAAAACTTACCGTTGGCTCTAGATTCTAATCTATCACTACGATTTGCAAACGGATTTCACTGAAGCTGTAACTTTCATCCCAGAACATAGTTTAGGGGCCATTACTTCTTCAACTATAGTCATTTTTCTTTCGATTGCAAACGTAACCAGTTTTTCAATGGTGTAATGGTTTAACATAGAAAACTTACCGTTGGCTCTAGATTCTAATCTATCACTCCGATTTGCAAACGGATTTCACTGAAGCTGTAACTTTCATCCCAGAACATAGTTTAGGGGCCATTACTTCTTCAACTATAGTCATTTTTCTTTCGATTGCAAACGTAACCAGTTTTTCAATGGTGTAATGGTTTAACATAGAAAACTTACCGTTGGCTCTAGATTCTAATCTATCACTCCGATTTGCAAACGGATTTCACTGAAGCTGTAACTTTCATCCCAGAACATAGTTTAGGGGCCATTACTTCTTCAACTATAGTCATTTTTCTTTCGATTGCAAACGTAACCAGTTTTTCAATGGTGTAATGGTTTAACATAGAAAACTTACCGTTGGCTCTAGATTCTAATCTATCACTCCGATTTGCAAACGGATTTCACTGAAGCTGTAACTTTCATCCCAGAACATAGTTTAGGGGCCATTACTTCTTCAACTATAGTCATTTTTCTTTCGATTGCAAACGTAACCAGTTTTTCAATGGTGTAATGGTTTAACATAGAAAACTTACCGTTGGCTCTAGATTCTAATCTATCACTCCGATTTGCAAACGGATTTCACTGAAGCTGTAACTTTCATCCCAGAACATAGTTTAGGGGCCATTACTTCTTCAACTATAGTCATTTTTCTTTCGATTGCAAACGTAACCAGTTTTTCAATGGTGTAATGGTTTAACATAGAAAACTTACCGTTGGCTCTAGATTCTAATCTATCACTACGATTTGCAAACGGATTTCACTGAAGCTGTAACTTTCATCCCAGAACATAGTTTAGGGGCCATTACTTCTTCAACTATAGTCATTTTTCTTTCGATTGCAAACGTAACCAGTTTTTCAATGGTGTAATGGTTTAACATAGAAAACTTACCGTTGGCTCTAGATTCTAATCTATCACTCCGATTTGCAAACGGATTTCACTGAAGCTGTAACTTTCATCCCAGAACATAGTTTAGGGGCCATTACTTCTTCAACTATAGTCATTTTTCTTTCGATTGCAAACGTAACCAGTTTTTCAATGGTGTAATGGTTTAACATAGAAAACTTACCGTTGGCTCTAGATTCTAATCTATCACTCCGATTTGCAAACGGATTTCACTGAAGCTGTAACTTTCATCCCAGAACATAGTTTAGGGGCCATTACTTCTTCAACTATAGTCATTTTTCTTTCGATTGCAAACGTAACCAGTTTTTCAATGGTGTAATGGTTTAACATAGAAAACTTACCGTTGGCTCTAGATTCTAATCTATCACTACGATTTGCAAACGGATTTCACTGAAGCTGTAACTTTCATCCCAGAACATAGTTTAGGGGCCATTACTTCTTCAACTATAGTCATTTTTCTTTCGATTGCAAACGTAACCAGTTTTTCAATGGTGTAATGGTTTAACATAGAAAACTTACCGTTGGCTCTAGATTCTAATCTATCACTCCGATTTGCAAACGGATTTCACTGAAGCTGTAACTTTCATCCCAGAACATAGTTTAGGGGCCATTACTTCTTCAACTATAGTCATTTTTCTTTCGATTGCAAACGTAACCAGTTTTTCAATGGTGTAATGGTTTAACATAGAAAACTTACCGTTGGCTCTAGATTCTAATCTATCACTCCGATTTGCAAACGGATTTCACTGAAGCTGTAACTTTCATCCCAGAACATAGTTTAGGGGCCATTACTTCTTCAACTATAGTCATTTTTCTTTCGATTGCAAACGTAACCAGTTTTTCAATGGTGTAATGGTTTAACATAGAAAACTTACCGTTGGCTCTAGATTCTAATCTATCACTCCGATTTGCAAACGGATTTCACTGAAGCTGTAACTTTCATCCCAGAACATAGTTTAGGGGCCATTACTTCTTCAACTATAGTCATTTTTCTTTCGATTGCAAACGTAACCAGTTTTTCAATGGTGTAATGGTTTAACATAGAAAACTTACCGTTGGCTCTAGATTCTAATCTATCACTCCGATTTGCAAACAGATTTCACTGAAGCTGTAACTTTCATCCCAGAACATAGTTTAGGGGCCATTACTTCTTCAACTATAGTCATTTTTCTTTCGATTGCAAACGTAACCAGTTTTTCAATGGTGTAATGGTTTAACATAGAAAACTTACCGTTGGCTCTAGATTCTAATCTATCACTCCGATTTGCAAACGGATTTCACTGAAGCTGTAACTTTCATCCCAGAACATAGTTTAGGGGCCATTACTTCTTCAACTATAGTCATTTTTCTTTCGATTGCAAACGTAACCAGTTTTTCAATGGTGTAATGGTTTAACATAGAAAGAAAAGGGGCGTGGCTGGCTGCTGAGCTGCATGGCTGTGTGAGACCAGAGCTCTCTGCCTGAATACCAGAAACAGCTACTAAAAGCACTCTGAAAAGCCCCAAAAACCACACAGAAAGATGGCAGGACGTTCTGAGGATGACTGGGAGTACAGAAGAACAAAATCAGGAAGGATTTACAGCTCTCCAGCCCTGAGAAAGCTGTCTCCCTACTATGCTGAAGAGAGCCAAGATGGCCACCGCTATCACAGCAGGGAGGCCCTGGACAGATCTGCCTACAACACTCCACCATCCATCCCGCTGAAAAACAGGTTTGCACCCCTCCAGACCCCCTACCCAAGAGGCCATGAAGCGCTCTATGAGGAGGATTCAGACGAGGAGAACTTTCAGCGGCAGCGGCAGGCCAAGAAGAGCCGCGAGCGGAGCCCCCTGAAGCCGGGACCCACAGTACAAGGTCAGTCCGATGCGGACTTCCAGGACGCCCGGGCGCCGCTACGCGTACATTCCCCTGACGCACGCGTACATTTGGACGCGTCCGACGGTCCGCAAAATACGCATCCCACCACTCCAGGCGTACATGCGGACGCGTCCACCCATACAAAAAATACGCAATATTCCTCACCAAGCGGACAGATGGTCGCATCAACTCTGGAAAACATACATGCTCTTCCCCAACGGCTTCAAAGGGACAATAGGACACAAAGACACCCACAAGCTCTGGATCCTCTGGAATCCTTTCCAGTAACTGACCAACCCACTTCACAGCAGTTTCTAAAGGACTTTATGCTTTCCTTCAGAGCAGTCATTCAAAATGACATTGGAGAAGTTAGAGCAGACCTTCAATCCCTAGCAGGTCACGTCTCGCAAATCGCAGGGGAAACTGACTCCAGAATTTCCAAGCTTGAAAGGAGAATAGAGGAGATGACCATTGCCCATAATAACCTCGTTGGAGCACATAAAGAGTTACTAAAAGAACACATTTTCATGAAGGAGAAAATATCCGACAACGAGGATAGAAATCGCCGGAATAATATTAAAATAAGAGGCGTACCAGAATCTGTTCACTCTGATGATCTAAAGGAATATGTAAAAGATATTTTGAAGACCACAGCTCCTGATCTCCCGGACCAAGAACTAGTGATTGACAGGGCCCATCGTCTGCCAAAGCCCTCCCACGTACCCAAGCACCTTCCACGGGATGTTATAACGAGGGTACATTTCTTTCATGCGAAGGAAAGATTACTTGCAGCAACTAGAGGTGGCAAAAAACTACCCAATCCATTTCAGGATCTCATCCTGTACCAGGACCTCTCGCAAGCGACACTCCATGCAAGGAGACAGTTCTCAGAAGTTACTACTACCCTGCGTCATAGAAAAATTGCTTACTCCTGGGGTTTCCCTCCAAAACTTTTGATTTCAGACAATGGAGTGACTCATGTTGCCAGGAACCCGAAAGAAGCTTACGGCCTGTTGGCTAAATGGGATATCCCAATCTTTATCCCAAGAGACCCCAGGAAGGACAGACCATTTCATACAGAGAAGCCTATCTACCAGGTATCTCTATCAAAGCAGTTGGCCTCCCCGAGGCAAAACTTCAAAGACCCCACATTGAATCAGATGGACACTGCCCCTCCTCCTGACCAAACGGAGAAAGAAGATTCAGCAGGGGCTTCTTCAGCTTCTTGAGCAGACGGTATTCATCCACAAACTTGTTTTTTCCCCCCAAAGGCTTTATTCCTCAGGGCATAAACAACTTGTTTTTTCCCCTTGAAGGAATAGGCTTGATTTGAACCACTTGAGTTCATACCACCAATCAAGCTTCCTTTTTGGATCTAATCAGATCCTAACTAGTTATCTTGTTATCACTGTTCTAGTTGTTTAAATAATAGTTTTTCAGACTCCTTTGTCTGGAGTCTCTGTCGGGAGGCTTCTCAGTAAAGTCCCCATTCTCCAGGCAGGCAGCTAGCTGGAAGGTAGAACCGGATGCCAACCAGTGTGCGGCCTAGGTCTCTGTATTATCTGTTTTTTCTGTTTTTCTTTCAGGTTTATATGTTTTGCAGGTTGTTGTCCTCAAACTATATAGGTGTGCTCATCATTATGATATGCAGAGGGTTAATGGATGCTCCAGGACTGTCTCGTGAAGGACCGACTGATTGGTATGTTTTGTATGAATGCATTTGCTATAGTAACCATGGTTTTAAATTGTAACATTCTATCAGTTAATGTGAGAGGACTCAACTCATATAGAAAACATTTCCTCTTACAGAAACTGATAAAGGAACAAAGTGCAGACATTGTGTGCATTCAGGAATCGCATCTGACCAAGATTTCCGCAAACAGATTTAAATTACACCAATTTTCCCAAATATTCCACTCAACACTAAAAACAAAAAAGAAAAAAGCAGGGGTCTGCATAGCAGTGAAAGACTCGCTGGGCTTGGTGGTAGAAGAAACTCTCGCTAGTGATGATGGCAGATTCGTAATTGTTAAGGGTACTATTAATTCCCAAGAGTACACTTTTGCAAATTTATATTCCCCAAACTCACATCAACTTAAATTTATTAACAAAAAATTAAAGAAAATATCAACACTACAAAAAGGACACCTGTTTATTTCAGGTGACTTTAATGCCATAGCTGACATACAAATGGATTGTACATCCAACACCAGAAGAACCCATTCCATTCTTCAACCAGCACTATTGAACCACGAACTTTATGATTCATGGAGATGCTTTCATCCTACCTCTAAGGAATATACTTATTATTCCCCTGTACAAAAATCCTTTACACGTATTGATTATTGCCTAGTTGACAGGTTTACCCTACCACTAATCACAGGAGTCGAAATTATACCCAGAATTTGGTCAGATCACTCCCCCTTACTCATCAAATTTAGTCTAACAAACTCCCCTGCACGCCCCCATCTATGGAAATTGAATAAATTCATTTTGAACTCCGAACACTCTTTACCCATCATCAAAAAAGAACTCTCAGAATACTTTGAAATAAATGATACCAAAGATGTTTCCAAAACAGTACTATGGAATGCACACAAGGCCTTCATTAGAGGAGTATTTTTGAAATTAAGTGCTATACAAAAGAAAAAAAGAAATGAAAACACAAACAGGCTGTTACAAAAAATTAAATCCTTGGAAAAGGAAATATTTAATAACAAAAAAAGAGATCTGATAAAGTCCTTAGAGGAAACAAGACAAGAGTTGGCAGACACACTTTATTATGAATATGACAAGTGGCAAACCATCCTTAAAGAAAACTGGTACTATGAAAATAATAGAGCTGGGAAAATAATGGCCAGAAAGATTAAAGGGAAAAGAGTGCTCCACAGAATAGTAAAGATCACACACCCTAAATCAAAAAAAGTAGTTCACCACCCCCAAGAAATAATTGATGCCCTGGCCTCATATTATGAGTCCCTTTACAACCTAGAGTCAGACCCAAACATCCACACCCCAAACATACAGGAAATTGACAAATACCTAGACAAGATTAACCTCCCTACTCTATCTGAATTCGAACAGGAAACTTTACAAATACCCTTTAACCAGCAAGAAGTCACCCGGGCTATAAATTCCCTTAAAAATGACAAGGCCCCAGGGCCAGATGGCTTTATTAATAGTTATTTTAAGAAATTTATCTCCACATTAGTTAAACCCCTTACAGACATGTATAATGAAGTAGCACTATCAGGTATCTTCCCCAAGGAGTCTTTATCGGCCTTAATCACCACCATCCCTAAAGAGGATAAAGATCCATCTGACCCAAGCAGTTACCGACCCATATCCCTTTTGAACACTGACATCAAAATTTATTCTAAAGTAATAGCGAACAGAATTGCCCCTTTGATGACACAGATGTTACACCCTGATCAAGTAGGATTCACCAGACATAGATCGACATGTGATGGTACTCGAAAAGCCCTTGCCTTGATCCATAAAGTGGGACTCTGTCGGACGCCTACCCTCCTGGTATCACTTGATGCGGAGAAGGCGTTCGACAGAGTCAACTGGTTGTACTTATCAAGAGTGCTAACTAAATTTGGAATCCCTAGCTTTCTACACAAAGCAATCCTTGCTCTGTATACCCAACCTTCGGCGAAAGTATTATCTTCTGGCTCTTTATCTCAAGCCTTTGACATTAAAAATGGAACCCGTCAAGGATGCCCCCTCTCCCCTTTAATTTTTAACCTTTCATTAGAACCCTTAGCCCAAAGTATTAGAGACAACTCCCAAATACATGGTATAAAACTAAATCAATCAACTAGCAAACTTAGCCTATATGCCGACGACATAATTTTATTCCTTCAGAAACCCTTAATATCATTGCCAGCTGCTAACAAAGAAATTAACAACTTCTCCCATATCTCATATTATAAACTCAACCAAAAGAAAACTGTAATCCTCCCATGTTTTATCCCTCAGAAAATCAGAGAAACTCTCAAGAAATCCTGTAGCTTTACATGGAATGATACTGCCATAAAATATCTGGGTATATATCTGACCCCACAAATATCCCAACTTTACAAAGAAAACTACAACCCCTGGTTGAAAAAGTTTAAAGACAAACTAGAAGCTTTAGCTAAAATAGAGTATTCCTGGATGGGTAGAGCAGCGGCCTTTAAGATGATAATACTTCCCCAACTTCTCTACCTGTTCAGGAATCTACCTATCAAAGTCCCTCAAACCTTTTTTTAACTCCCTACAAAAACTCCTTAACAAATTCATACTACTAAACAAAAAATCTAGATTTTCTAATAAAGTATTAACATCCCATACCTCAAATCTAGGGCTAGGAGTCCCCAATTTGGAATTTTACTACAAGTCGACCCTGCTAGACCAGTCTAGATCAATTTGGTTGGAAGATCTTACCAAACAATGGTTCTCCATAGAAGAAGAACAGCTTCCATACAACTCATACAGACTTTTTCTAGAATCTAGACTGGTTTGGCAGGTTAGACACACTAATTACAACCCCATTACAGCCAATACTATTAGATTATGGAAGGAAATATTGAAACTTTGTAAAGATGACCCCCTAGCAATAGAAGTAGATACCTCCTTAACAGCTCTTAACATGGTTATCAGAGATATAGATATGCAAACCTGGATTGATGCAGGAATAAAAAACATTACAGACTTATTAGATAATGACGAAATTAAACCATTTGAACAGCTAACGACAAGTTACAATATCCCCACTACAGACTTACCCCTATATTCTAGAATTAGCAGATTCATCAAAAAACATCATTTCTCCCCAATCATTATACTTCCCCAAATTAAGAAACTTATTCAACCAGAGGGTATTCATACTAAGGGTACATCGCTCCTCTATAGAACCCTATTATACTTGAAAGAAAAATTCCCAAAGTGGCAATTTAAAAGCTGGCAGGATTACTTGGGAGTAGAAATTAATGTGGAAGAATGGGAGCTCACTGCAAAGTCTGTGAAACAATCCTCACACTGTGTGAACCATTATGAAGGATTAATTAAAACAGTATGGCAATGGTACATGACCCCAGAGAAAATAGCCAAATTTGACACAAAATCCTCCCCCCTATGTTGGAGGGGGTGCAACTTGACGGGCTCCATCGGCCACCTTCTTTGGGACTGCCCCAAATTAACCACACTTAGAAACAACATAGAAGGTTTTTTAAAGAAATTACCTATGTCTCTGCAAGCCATCCCCTCTGGCATGGCCCTCTTACACCTGGGTACTAGGGATCTCCCACCACAAGAAAGATTGATCTATAACCATGTCTTCATAGTTACTAGGAACCAAATCGCTCTTAACTGGAAATTTGATACTATCCCCACCATGGGTGAAATTCTAAGGATTGTTGAGTCCAACCTCCTGGCGGAGAAAGCTTGGGCAATCAGGAATGGTACTATAAACTCTTTTCTGAGTAAGGCCAATCTTTGGCCCACAGTATATAAAAACTCCAAACTTTTGAAATTTTGAGTATATCCCCTCCTCTCACAGACTGAGTGAATGATTGAAGGCATGACTGATGGTTGCTTGTTGGTTCTCACGAGACAGATCCTGGAAACTAAATATGTATATGTTATATGTTATTTTTATCTGTAAATCCTCAACAGAATATCTGAGGATGTGTAACCTGATCCTACTTATCCACACACTATCTTCAGGACAACCCTGCACCCCCTGTTCAATGTTCAATGTAGAGTAGATTGTTGATTGCTAGAGTTATCTAGCATAGTTGACCTATGGTCTAAACACCTCTATTTATACGCCAAATACCAATTAATAATCAATACAGATTCATACCATTAATAATAACAATAATAAATTTTAAACTCAACCATTAATCTGCTTGCAGCCTCCTCCTAATATTTATCAATTTAGAGCCAACCAAACAACATTTACACCCGCAACCCATATTTGGAAGACCCAGGATATGCACTACAAGGCATAATCACTCCCTGGAGTCTCTGTAGGGTGGTGTAATTCCCCCATTCTCCAGGTAGAGAGATTTTCACTAACCACTTCCTATATGGGATAATAACAACAGGATTAACATATTAAATTCAAACTACACAACAAGACTTGTTGGGATCAACAACTTATTCCCCTTATCATTATTGATGGTACATACAAAACAATAGGGGCATATCCCCAACCCTTTACTTCAACATCAAAGGTAAATACAGCCAAAGTGCGTCAAGTAACATTCTTGACTTTGACTCCCTTATAGAGTAGTGCACAATATCTCAAGCTTTGTTTTTTTCTCTTACAGGTTGATTGAACACTGAGTATAGATTAATTATTTTTCTTCAACTTTATTTCTACTGATGTATAATAAAAATTGATAATAAAACACAAAATCCCCAAGATTTTATGCATATTTGAAAGTAATTTCTTTATAATATATGTCAATGCTTTTGATTATGTACTTCATTTCCTACCTAATCAACATGCTGTACTATTGTTATAACTTGTATACTGCTCTAACCACATTATTTTATTTCTGTAAAATGTCTTTTTCAAACAATTTTTTCAATAAAAAATATTGGAATTGGTTTAACATAGAAAACTTACCGTTGGCTCTAGATTCTAATCTATCACTCCGATTTGCAAACGGATTTCACCGAAGCTGTAACTTTCATCCCAGAACATAGTTTAGGGGCCATTACTTCTTCAACTATAGTCATTTTTCTTTCGATTGCAAACGTAACCAGTTTTTCAATGGTGTAATGGTTTAACATAGAAAACTTACCGTTGGCTCTAGATTCTAATCTATCACTCCGATTTGCAAACGGATTTCACTGAAGCTGTAACTTTCATCCCAGAACATAGTTTAGGGGCCATTACTTCTTCAACTATAGTCATTTTTCTTTCGATTGCAAACGTAACCAGTTTTTCAATGGTGTAATGGTTTAACATAGAAAACTTACCGTTGGCTCTAGATTCTAATCTATCACTCCGATTTGCAAACGGATTTCACTGAAGCTGTAACTTTCATCCCAGAACATAGTTTAGGGGCCATTACTTCTTCAACTATAGTCATTTTTCTTTCGATTGCAAACGTAACCAGTTTTTCAATGGTGTAATGGTTTAACATAGAAAACTTACCGTTGGCTCTAGATTCTAATCTATCACTCCGATTTGCAAACGGATTTCACTGAAGCTGTAACTTTCATCCCAGAACATAGTTTAGGGGCCATTACTTCTTCAACTATAGTCATTTTTCTTTCGATTGCAAACGTAACCAGTTTTTCAATGGTGTAATGGTTTAACATAGAAAACTTACAGTTGGCTCTAGATTCTAATCTATCACTCCGATTTGCAAACGGATTTCACTGAAGCTGTAACTTTCATCCCAGAACATAGTTTAGGGGCCATTACTTCTTCAACTATAGTCATTTTTCTTTCGATTGCAAACGTAACCAGTTTTTCAATGGTGTAATGGTTTAACATAGAAAACTTACCGTTGGCTCTAGATTCTAATCTATCACTCCGATTTGCAAACGGATTTCACTGAAGCTGTAACTTTCATCCCAGAACATAGTTTAGGGGCCATTACTTCTTCAACTATAGTCATTTTTCTTTCGATTGCAAACGTAACCAGTTTTTCAATGGTGTAATGGTTTAACATAGAAAACTTACCGTTGGCTCTAGATTCTAATCTATCACTCCGATTTGCAAACGGATTTCACTGAAGCTGTAACTTTCATCCTAGAACATAGTTTAGGGGCCATTACTTCTTCAACTATAGTCATTTTTCTTTCGATTGCAAACGTAACCAGTTTTTCAATGGTGTAATGGTTTAACATAGAAAACTTACCGTTGGCTCTAGATTCTAATCTATCACTCCGATTTGCAAACGGATTTCACTGAAGCTGTAACTTTCATCCCAGAACATAGTTTAGGGGCCATTACTTCTTCAACTATACTCATTTTTCTTTCGATTGCAAACGTAACCAGTTTTTCAATGGTGTAATGGTTTAACATAGAAAACTTACCGTTGGCTCTAGATTCTAATCTATCACTCCGATTTGCAAACGGATTTCACTGAAGCTGTAACTTTCATCCCAGAACATAGTTTAGGGGCCATTACTTCTTCAACTATAGTCATTTTTCTTTCGATTGCAAACGTAACCAGTTTTTCAATGGTGTAATGGTTTAACATAGAAAACTTACCGTTGGCTCTAGATTCTAATCTATCACTCCGATTTGCAAACGGATTTCACTGAAGCTGTAACTTTCATCCCAGAACATAGTTTAGGGGCCATTACTTCTTCAACTATAGTCATTTTTCTTTCGATTGCAAACGTAACCAGTTTTTCAATGGTGTAATGGTTTAACATAGAAAACTTACCGTTGGCTCTAGATTCTAATCTATCACTCCGATTTGCAAACGGATTTCACCGAAGCTGTAACTTTCATCCCAGAACATAGTTTAGGGGCCATTACTTCTTCAACTATAGTCATTTTTCTTTCGATTGCAAACGTAACCAGTTTTTCAATGGTGTAATGGTTTAACATAGAAAACTTACCGTTGGCTCTAGATTCTAATCTATCACTCCGATTTGCAAACGGATTTCACTGAAGCTGTAACTTTCATCCCAGAACATAGTTTAGGGGCCATTACTTCTTCAACTATAGTCATTTTTCTTTCGATTGCAAACGTAACCAGTTTTTCAATGGTGTAATGGTTTAACATAGAAAACTTACCGTTGGCTCTAGATTCTAATCTATCACTCCGATTTGCAAACGGATTTCACTGAAGCTGTAACTTTCATCCCAGAACATAGTTTAGGGGCCATTACTTCTTCAACTATAGTCATTTTTCTTTCGATTGCAAACGTAACCAGTTTTTCAATGGTGTAATGGTTTAACATAGAAAACTTACCGTTGGCTCTAGATTCTAATCTATCACTCCGATTTGCAAACGGATTTCACTGAAGCTGTAACTTTCATCCCAGAACATAGTTTAGGGGCCATTACTTCTTCAACTATAGTCATTTTTCTTTCGATTGCAAACGTAACCAGTTTTTCAATGGTGTAATGGTTTAACATAGAAAACTTACCGTTGGCTCTAGATTCTAATCTATCACTCCGATTTGCAAACGGATTTCACTGAAGCTGTAACTTTCATCCCAGAACATAGTTTAGGGGCCATTACTTCTTCAACTATAGTCATTTTTCTTTCGTTTCAAGGGTGTTTATTCAAAATATTGCATAATACATGAAATTCCAAACCATACAAAACAAGAATTTTTCCCCACTTAGGGGACTCACGTTATAGCTTCAACAGTTACATGAAACAATTGCACTACTTAAAAGCTACATGTTTGTTAAAGGCTTGCACTTGAAATTTCCTATTGAAAAACTATACACCTTTATTTTATATAACGAGGTAGAAGAAAGAGGACAGAAGAAAAGAGAGAAGGGTA
Source organism: Hyperolius riggenbachi (assembly GCF_040937935.1). Classification (NCBI taxonomy): domain Eukaryota; kingdom Metazoa; phylum Chordata; class Amphibia; order Anura; family Hyperoliidae; genus Hyperolius; species Hyperolius riggenbachi. Next base: position 18,240 of record NW_027152682.1, read on the forward strand.
AGATTTGGGAAAAAGGTAAGAGAACTGGGAAAGGGTGAAAGAAGGGATTTTTACTTATCGAGATAACGTGGACCATGAGTGGGGTTTCCACAACATGCCAATGGTCCCAAACCACTAGGGAATAGAAAAGAAGAAGAAAGAGGGAGAGGGAAAGGGGAATAAAGAGTAAGCAGTGGTGCATCCAACATCCAATCATAAATTATAGTAGTCATCAAGCCTATCCTGGGCCTAGAACTCATGTAGAGTGTACTCCAAGCCCTGATTATCCTGCCACGTAATCCATGGGTCCCATATTTTGAAGAAATTATTCATCCTATCATACAACTTTGCTAGGATATGTTCAGACTGCATTGTGTCGTTAAGACCTTGGAAGACAGCGTCTACCGACAGAGTGGACGAGCGCCATTTTGAGGCTAGGTGTCTTTTGGCATGTGCCATCGTAAATTGTATAAGTTTGTGAGTCGCGTATGGAATGGTCGAGGGTTTGTCCCCTAAAAGAGCTATAGTAGGTTCAAAAGCAATGGTTCTACCTATTATCAATTCCAGCTTCCTCCATATTGAGCTCCAATATGACTGCGCTACAGGGCAGGCCCACCATATATGCCAAGTATCTCCTTTAATGGGACATCCTCTAAAAGATAGATCGGAGTGAGAAGAGGAAAACAAACTCAGCTTGGCAGGGGTGTAGTGTGCTCTATGAAGAAGCTTGAGAGAGGTTTCGATAGACGAATAGAATAGGCTGCTTTTACTTAGTTGGGAGCAACAATGGTGCCATTTAGCCTCTGAAAGAGTAGTTGCACAGTCTTTCTCCCAGTCTAGCTGGCATTTTAGCTTGGGCTCCAAATCATGCTCCAGAAGTAATGCGTAAATATCAGAAATGAAACCTCTGTCCAGCGATCTTCCCCTACATCTCACTTCGAAAGGCGTATAATTAAGAACATTATTCTCTCTATCTAAAGAGCGTATGAAGTTTAAAATTTGGTGGGCTCTAAATATTTCAGACTGGGGTACCTGGATTGATTCAAATAGTTGGGCGGGTGACATGACTTTAAAGGCTTTTAAAAAGTTGCCTACAAATAATAGTCCTTTCTGGTACCACCATATAAATTGTGACGTTGAGTGGCCTAAAGGAAAGTCGGGGTTCCTGAGGATATGCGTCATACACGAGGGAATAGCTTGGAGACCATAAGCATATCTATATTTAGACCATATCTTAAAGGAGTGGGCAGAAACCGGAGATTTTTTATTAATGAGTTGATAAGGTATACTTTTAGCCCACATAGTAGCAGGCATGGATAAGGGACTTATTAGCTGGGATTCTAAATTTACCCACAAAGGTGCGGCAAACCCTGAGTTTACAGCAGCTAATTGGCTTATTTGAGCTGCAATATAGTAGTTCCACAAGACCGGAGCACCTAGACCACCTCTGTCTTTTGGTCTCGTCAACGTTGAATATTTAATCCTAGGTTTTCGCTGTCTCCAAATAAATTTTTGTATTTGTTTTTGGAGGTTGTGTATCGCGAACTTTTTAATTGATGTAGGAAGGACTCTGAAAAGGTACAGGAGACGTGGGAGCAGGGTCATTTTGACCGAAGTCACTCTTCCCAGGAGGGAGATTGGGTATTCGTTCCAACTCTCCAAGTCAGATTGAAGTTTTCTCAGCATAGCCGGATAGTTGTTATCGTACAGTTTAGTGGGATCGCGGGTGAGGTTTATTGCAAGATACTTAATCATTTTTGGTTGACATTGAATACCGAGGGTTTTGGCTAAGTTTTCGGTCTCATGAAGGGGGGATTCTGTTAACATCAACTCAGACTTATCATAGTTTAGTCGAAGGCCTGAAAATGTAGTGAAGGTCTGTAATATTTTAAATAGGTTTGGGATGGACGTGTGAGGGGACGTGAGCGTTAAAAAGACGTCGTCCGCAAATAAACTAATCTTGTAATCTCTATTACCTATTGTAACACCCAGAATTTCTTTGGAGTTACGGATTGCATTGGCCAATGGCTCCATCATGAGGGCAAATAGGCCCGGTGAAAGGGGGCACCCTTGCCTAGTTCCCCGCTGTATGGGGAAAAATAATCTATGGGGGGATGGCATCTTTAAGGAAGCAGTGGGAACTGAGTATAGGGCGTTGATTGCGTGCATGAAGTTACCTGTAAAGCCATATCCATGTAATACTGCCTTCATATAAGGCCATTTCACTAGATCGAAGGCCTTCTCCATATCTAATGCTAATAGGGCTAGATTCTTGCGGAGGCGTTTACATACATATTGGATATTCACTATCTTCCTAATATTATCTGGGGCCTGGCGTAAGGGTATAAAACCCACCTGGTCTTTATTGATAAGCGTGGGAAGGACCGTATTTAATCTCATTGCCAGGATGGATGTGAATAATTTATAGTCAATGCCTAGCAAGGAGATGGGCCTATAATTCTTAACTAATAGGGGATCCCTGTTAGGTTTGGGGATTACAACCAATGATGAGATTAGAAATTCTGGGGGGGGAATATTTCCTTTCATTATAGTGTTATAGAACTTTAGTAGGTGGGGAGCTAATTTATATTCAAATTTCTTGTAGTAGAGCGCCGTTAGGCCATCGGGTCCCGGTGCCTTCGGTCTTTTTAATTTTTTAATTGCTTCATGAAGCTCTTCTAGTGTAATGTCCATATTTAGAGATTTGGCTACAGGGTCTAATAAAGGACCACTAATATTTTGTGTTAGAAAATCCGATTGAGCGGGAATGTGAGTGACATCTGACTTATCTGCATAGAGGGATTTATAGAATTCCATAAATGTGTTGTGAATCTTGTCGGGGCTGGAAGTTATAGTGCCATCCGCTTTTCTAATTCTAATAACTCTATTGAGTACCTGTTGGTTCCGTAATTTTCGGGCTAGCCACCTATTAGGCTTGTTTATCTGTTCATAGGATACTGCCTTACTCCACCTAAGTGCCTTTTCCGCCTCTAAATTTAATATAATGTTTAATTGTAGTTGCAGGGCTTGAATTTGTTTTAATAGAAATCTAGAGGGGCTAGTCTGGTTTAATATGGACAACTTACTGATTTTATGTTCTAAATTTGCCTGAATTATGGTTTTATTTTTCTTATAGGTTGATGCTATCCGTATGAATTCGCCTCTAATAACTGCTTTGTGGGCCAGCCAGCAAATACCAGGGGAAACCTCCGAAGTGGCGTTCTCCTTAAAGTAATTATCTAGGCAAGAATCAATTTTTTCATAAATGTCGGAGTTAAGAAGCAGAGATTCGTTGAGTCTCCAGGGGGATGGCTGAGTTCTTTTAGTTTGCGAGGATAGTACCGTCAGAACCGGATCATGATCCGACCATGATGTTAGCAGGTGTCTGGAATAGACCATGGAGGGGACACAACTCGCTGATATCAGAATGAGATCTATTCGAGAGTAGGTATTATGTGGTGCCGAGAGAAAAGTATAACCTCTTTTGGCTCCATTATGCTCCCTCCATGAGTCCACCAGAGAATGCTGCCTGAACAAGTTATCAAAGAAAGTCTTGGTTCGTTTGATATCTGAGGGACGGGGAGGGTTAGTCCTATCAATAGTATCATTAGGGGTTGAATTGAAATCTCCGGCCCATATTAAGGTGTTATACTTTAATGTAAGAAGTAGGTCAGAAATCTTGGAGACCGTTTCCATTGACTTACCAGGGGGAGCATACACATTTACAATACACAGCAATTCGGACTGAAACTCACCCAACACAATAATGTAAGTGCCCTCCGTATCTGTATATTGTTGGGTAACTTCTATTGGAAAATCATTAGAAAACAATATTGCCACTCCCCTCCGTTTTGTAATATAGCTAGACAAGTAGAACCTCCTGAGTTTTTTATGAAAAAATTTCGGATGTGACTTCTGGGTGAAATGTGTCTCTTGAAGGCACAGGATATCGGGGGCGTGTTTTACATACTCTTTGAAGGCTTTGGTACGCTTCTGGGGAGAGTTCAGGCCCCTGGGGTTATGTGAGATCACGTGAATTGGCTTGTTAGCCATTGTCAAAATGTGGTGATTCGATCAATTGTGACAACATTTGATAACGGGGGGCCCAATATATTTGGACGTCTAGGATCGATAGGTGTATGATGACTCTAGTGTTGAAGTGGGATGAGGTTGGATGCTTAGTAGAAGAATTGGATGAGGGGGGGGGGAGACGTAAGGCCGTAGGCCTCAGGGTAGTCCCGTAGGACCAATAGTTCATTCCAAGTGTAACCCATAATAAGGTAAGGTCACACCTGAATGAATGTCGTGGGGGCAACAATAACCTCCAAGGCCACCACTTGTTCTAAGATATCTGCATAGATGGCTGGCCTGGACCCTAAAATACTAATTAACTGTTGTTCGCCATTAAAGTATTGTAAAACCGTCTCTATAACATTCTATAATCACTATATATAGCAGAAGACAATAATTGCAAAGGTAGCTAAGCACTTAACAGGCAATTGGTAATACGAATATTACTGAAATAAAGGCATTGAGGCTCATAACATTAAACCGCTAGGAAAAAGCCTTCTTGCTTAATGCTATACGAAACCTTCTAAGGTGTGTCCTGGTGAAAACCAACACGTAGTTCTATTCCAAAGGAGTTCCTGTGGAAATCACTGAAGGGTGATCAATTTTAGAGGCCAACGTTGGGCCCCGCATCATAAAGGGGGTCCCCTTGTAGAAGTTATCTGTAATGTCCGACCTAAGTCTACTCCTGGGGGTCGTCTGGATTAACACCAGTGGATTAAGGAGGTCAGATATATCTTTGACCCCACATCATAAAGGGGGTCGCTTAGTCTGGAAGTCTCCTGGTCATTCAAAACTGGAGAGCTTGTTATAACCAAAGTTAAATACTCGGTCCCACATCATAAAGGGGACCTCGGTGAGCGATAAAGCAACTCCCAAGAAGAAGAATGAAGGAGCGAAGAGTATCTTCTCAGATTATTGAAGGGTTTTTCGCATGCCAATCAGAGACATGAAGTGGAATGGACGCTTCTCATTCCTCTTGTGACGATTCTTGTGGAAGGTATTCCAATGCCCGGGGCCGGAACCGTGCTCTTCCAATTGTTTCCCAGTTTCGTCTCCGTCTAGGGGACCCTTGTCGTCCGGGAGGCTGGTTAGATGGTGGAGGAAGGGAGAATGGTATGTTCGCCTCATTCAAGATCGCTGCAGCTTCATCTGGAGTCTTGCAATTGAATTGCTTGCCGTTAATCTCAAAAGAAAGCATAAACGGGAACCTCCACCTATACTTAATAGTAGCTCTTTGTAAGGCCAGAGTGTATGGCCTTAATGCCCGTCTCTTTGCTATGGTGGTGGGGGCAAGGTCCGCAAAGATTTGGACTGATTGGGGTACATCAGGGAGATGTTCTAGATCCCGTGCAGCGAGAAGTATGTTGTCTCTTGCATCTTCAGATGCGATCCGTGCAATGACGTCCCTCGGCAAGTCAGGATTTCGAGGGCGAGCAAAAGCCCTATGGATGCGCACTACTCGCATGAGTGAAGAGTCCATATTTGGAAGTAGTGCCGAGAAAAGGTTGGTGGCTACATGTTCTAGGTCTTGAACAGATTCGGGAAGGCCTCTAATTCTTACATTTGAGCGCCTGCACCTATTCTCAAGGTCCTCCATTTTCTCCTCTACAGTAGTGATTCTAGTGTCCTGGGAGTCGATATGGGACTTATCGATCTGTACAGCAGATAACAAATCATCGGATTGCTCTTCTAGGAGATGAACTCTTCCTCCCAGGTCATCTATTTTGGTATTAAGATCGTTGACCGCCTCTCTCAGCTCAGCACGGAAGATTCGCGTGATTGCCCCTAGTAGTTCCTCAGTGGACATATTACTTTGAGTGGTCGCATGCGTATTTCTATGCGGAGAATCATATGGATTGTATTGCGGATCTCCATGCGTATCATTCTGTGGGCTTCTATGTGGGTCCAGGACACTGCCATGCGGAGCTTCATGCGTACTTTTTTCCGCAAGCACGCGTCTACCATCTAGACAATCTTGCTGGTCGCGTAGCTGCATGGGTGGAGGCGTACTAACATGCGGATTTGGGCTTGCGGCATGCGTATTTACGTACGCATTGGTCGCCGCGGTTTGCAATGGTGGGCCAGCGTGATTCAGCGGGGAACCCTCAGACCTACCTCTACCAGCTGCGGAGGGGGGTCCCGGTTGCTGCGGGTGTTGCGGGGAGCCGTTCCTGCCGTTGGGCTGTGTGGCAGAGCCTGGGCTGCGCTGAACAGTGCCTGTCACGTTTCTAGCCGCCCCTTTTGGAGCCTGGTGAGCGGCCTGGGCTTGCTGGGAAACAGCGCTGGGTGTGGAGGCTTTTGTTCGGGCCTGGTCGGCCATATTGGAGAATCTTCTCCTGGGTTTGAGCGGCGAAAGAAGGGGTCTTACGGTTGGCTTGTTTCTCAGAGGGTATCCAGGGGAGGCTCTTCGCATAGCTCAGTAGTAGGGCTATCCAGCGGTATATAGATGTCCAGGATCCAGCCAGTATTGTAGCGGTGATGGCCCTTGGAATGCAGAGCTCACAGAGCACACATCCTCACTCTGTGGCACTGCACATGCGCCCCCCGTCATTTTTCTTTCGATTGCAAACGTAACCAGTTTTTCAATGGTGTAATGGTTTAACATAGAAAATTTACCGTTGGCTCTAGATTCTAATCTATCACTCCGATTTGCAAACGGATTTCACTGAAGCTGTAACTTTCATCCCAGAACATAGTTTAGGGGCCATTACTTCTTCAACTATAGTCATTTTTCTTTCGATTGCAAACGTAACCAGTTTTTCAATGGTGTAATGGTTTAACATAGAAAACTTACCGTTGGCTCTAGATTCTAATCTATCACTCCGATTTGCAAACGGATTTCACTGAAGCTGTAACTTTCATCCCAGAACATAGTTTAGGGGCCATTACTTCTTCAACTATAGTCATTTTTCTTTCGATTGCAAACGTAACCAGTTTTTCAATGGTGTAATGGTTTAACATAGAAAACTTACCGTTGGCTCTAGATTCTAATCTATCACTCCGATTTGCAAACGGATTTCACTGAAGCTGTAACTTTCATCCCAGAACATAGTTTAGGGGCCATTACTTCTTCAACTATAGTCATTTTTCTTTCGATTGCAAACGTAACCAGTTTTTCAATGGTGTAATGGTTTAACATAGAAAACTTACCGTTGGCTCTAGATTCTAATCTATCACTCCGATTTGCAAACGGATTTCACTGAAGCTGTAACTTTCATCCCAGAACATAGTTTAGGGGCCATTACTTCTTCAACTATAGTCATTTTTCTTTCGATTGCAAACGTCACCAGTTTTTCAATGGTGTAATGGTTTAACATAGAAAACTTACCGTTGGCTCTAGATTCTAATCTATCACTCCGATTTGCAAACGGATTTCACTGAAGCTGTAACTTTCATCCCAGAACATAGTTTAGGGGCCATTACTTCTTCAACTATAGTCATTTTTCTTTCGATTGCAAACGTAACCAGTTTTTCAATGGTGTAATGGTTTAACATAGAAAATTTACCGTTGGCTCTAGATTCTAATCTATCACTCCGATTTGCAAACGGATTTCACTGAAGCTGTAACTTTCATCCCAGAACATAGTTTAGGGGCCATTACTTCTTCAACTATAGTCATTTTTCTTTCGATTGCAAACGTAACCAGTTTTTCAATGGTGTAATGGTTTAACATAGAAAACTTACCGTTGGCTCTAGATTCTAATCTATCACTCCGATTTGCAAACGGATTTCACTGAAGCTGTAACTTTCATCCCAGAACATAGTTTAGGGGCCATTACTTCTTCAACTATAGTCATTTTTCTTTCGATTGCAAACGTAACCAGTTTTTCAATGGTGTAATGGTTTAACATAGAAAACTTACCGTTGGCTCTAGATTCTAATCTATCACTCCGATTTGCAAACGGATTTCACTGAAGCTGTAACTTTCATCCCAGAACATAGTTTAGGGGCCATTACTTCTTCAACTATAGTCATTTTTCTTTCGATTGCAAACGTAACCAGTTTTTCAATGGTGTAATGGTTTAACATAGAAAACTTACCGTTGGCTCTAGATTCTAATCTATCACTCCGATTTGCAAACGGATTTCACTGAAGCTGTAACTTTCATCCCAGAACATAGTTTAGGGGCCATTACTTCTTCAACTATAGTCATTTTTCTTTCGATTGCAAACGTAACCAGTTTTTCAATGGTGTAATGGTTTAACATAGAAAACTTACCGTTGGCTCTAGATTCTAATCTATCACTCCGATTTGCAAACGGATTTCACTGAAGCTGTAACTTTCATCCCAGAACATAGTTTAGGGGCCATTACTTCTTCAACTATAGTCATTTTTCTTTCGATTGCAAACGTAACCAGTTTTTCAATGGTGTAATGGTTTAACATAGAAAACTTACCGTTGGCTCTAGATTCTAATCTATCACTCCGATTTGCAAACGGATTTCACTGAAGCTGTAACTTTCATCCCAGAACATAGTTTAGGGGCCATTACTTCTTCAACTATAGTCATTTTTCTTTCGATTGCAAACGTAACCAGTTTTTCAATGGTGTAATGGTTTAACATAGAAAACTTACCGTTGGCTCTAGATTCTAATCTATCACTCCGATTTGCAAACGGATTTCACTGAAGCTGTAACTTTCATCCCAGAACATAGTTTAGGGGCCATTACTTCTTCAACTATAGTCATTTTTCTTTCGATTGCAAACGTAACCAGTTTTTCAATGGTGTAATGGTTTAACATAGAAAACTTACCGTTGGCTCTAGATTCTAATCTATCACTCCGATTTGCAAACGGATTTCACTGAAGCTGTAACTTTCATCCCAGAACATAGTTTAGGGGCCATTACTTCTTCAACTATAGTCATTTTTCTTTCGATTGCAAACGTAACCAGTTTTTCAATGGTGTAATGGTTTAACATAGAAAATTTACCGTTGGCTCTAGATTCTAATCTATCACTCCGATTTGCAAACGGATTTCACTGAAGCTGTAACTTTCATCCCAGAACATAGTTTAGGGGCCATTACTTCTTCAACTATAGTCATTTTTCTTTCGATTGCAAACGTAACCAGTTTTTCAATGGTGTAATGGTTTAACATAGAAAACTTACCGTTGGCTCTAGATTCTAATCTATCACTCCGATTTGCAAACGGATTTCACTGAAGCTGTAACTTTCATCCCAGAACATAGTTTAGGGGCCATTACTTCTTCAACTATAGTCATTTTTCTTTCGATTGCAAACGTAACCAGTTTTTCAATGGTGTAATGGTTTAACATAGAAAACTTACCGTTGGCTCTAGATTCTAATCTATCACTCCGATTTGCAAACGGATTTCACTGAAGCTGTAACTTTCATCCCAGAACATAGTTTAGGGGCCATTACTTCTTCAACTATAGTCATTTTTCTTTCGATTGCAAACGTAACCAGTTTTTCAATGGTGTAATGGTTTAACATAGAAAACTTACCGTTGGCTCTAGATTCTAATCTATCACTCCGATTTGCAAACGGATTTCACTGAAGCTGTAACTTTCATCCCAGAACATAGTTTAGGGGCCATTACTTCTTCAACTATAGTCATTTTTCTTTCGATTGCAAACGTAACCAGTTTTTCAATGGTGTAATGGTTTAACATAGAAAACTTACCGTTGGCTCTAGATTCTAATCTATCACTCCGATTTGCAAACGGATTTCACTGAAGCTGTAACTTTCATCCCAGAACATAGTTTAGGGGCCATTACTTCTTCAACTATAGTCATTTTTCTTTCGATTGCAAACGTAACCAGTTTTTCAATGGTGTAATGGTTTAACATAGAAAACTTACCGTTGGCTCTAGATTCTAATCTATCACTCCGATTTGCAAACGGATTTCACTGAAGCTGTAACTTTCATCCCAGAACATAGTTTAGGGGCCATTACTTCTTCAACTATAGTCATTTTTCTTTCGATTGCAAACGTAACCAGTTTTTCAATGGTGTAATGGTTTAACATAGAAAACTTACCGTTGGCTCTAGATTCTAATCTATCACTCCGATTTGCAAACGGATTTCACTGAAGCTGTAACTTTCATCCCAGAACATAGTTTAGGGGCCATTACTTCTTCAACTATAGTCATTTTTCTTTCGATTGCAAACGTAACCAGTTTTTCAATGGTGTAATGGTTTAACATAGAAAACTTACCGTTGGCTCTAGATTCTAATCTATCACTACGATTTGCAAACGGATTTCACTGAAGCTGTAACTTTCATCCCAGAACATAGTTTAGGGGCCATTACTTCTTCAACTATAGTCATTTTTCTTTCGATTGCAAACGTAACCAGTTTTTCAATGGTGTAATGGTTTAACATAGAAAACTTACCGTTGGCTCTAGATTCTAATCTATCACTCCGATTTGCAAACGGATTTCACTGAAGCTGTAACTTTCATCCCAGAACATAGTTTAGGGGCCATTACTTCTTCAACTATAGTCATTTTTCTTTCGATTGCAAACGTAACCAGTTTTTCAATGGTGTAATGGTTTAACATAGAAAACTTACCGTTGGCTCTAGATTCTAATCTATCACTCCGATTTGCAAACGGATTTCACTGAAGCTGTAACTTTCATCCCAGAACATAGTTTAGGGGCCATTACTTCTTCAACTATAGTCATTTTTCTTTCGATTGCAAACGTAACCAGTTTTTCAATGGTGTAATGGTTTAACATAGAAAACTTACCGTTGGCTCTAGATTCTAATCTATCACTCCGATTTGCAAACGGATTTCACTGAAGCTGTAACTTTCATCCCAGAACATAGTTTAGGGGCCATTACTTCTTCAACTATAGTCATTTTTCTTTCGATTGCAAACGTCACCAGTTTTTCAATGGTGTAATGGTTTAACATAGAAAACTTACCGTTGGCTCTAGATTCTAATCTATCACTCCGATTTGCAAACGGATTTCACTGAAGCTGTAACTTTCATCCCAGAACATAGTTTAGGGGCCATTACTTCTTCAACTATAGTCATTTTTCTTTCGATTGCAAACGTAACCAGTTTTTCAATGGTGTAATGGTTTAACATAGAAAATTTACCGTTGGCTCTAGATTCTAATCTATCACTCCAATTTGCAAACGGATTTCACTGAAGCTGTAACTTTCATCCCAGAACATAGTTTAGGGGCCATTACTTCTTCAACTATAGTCATTTTTCTTTCGATTGCAAACGTAACCAGTTTTTCAATGGTGTAATGGTTTAACATAGAAAACTTACCGTTGGCTCTAGATTCTAATCCTATCACTCCGATTTGCAAACGGATTTCACTGAAGCTGTAACTTTCATCCCAGAACATAGTTTAGGGGCCATTACTTCTTCAACTATAGTCATTTTTCTTTCGATTGCAAACGTAACCAGTTTTTCAATGGTGTAATGGTTTAACATAGAAAACTTACCGTTGGCTCTAGATTCTAATCTATCACTCCGATTTGCAAACGGATTTCACTGAAGCTGTAACTTTCATCCCAGAACATAGTTTAGGGGCCATTACTTCTTCAACTATAGTCATTTTTCTTTCGATTGCAAACGTAACCAGTTTTTCAATGGTGTAATGGTTTAACATAGAAAACTTACCGTTGGCTCTAGATTCTAATCTATCACTCCGATTTGCAAACGGATTTCACTGAAGCTGTAACTTTCATCCCAGAACATAGTTTAGGGGCCATACTTCTTCAACTATAGTCATTTTTCTTTCGATTGCAAACGTACCAGTTTTTCAATGGTTGTAATGTTTAACATAGAAAACTTACCGTTGGCTCTAGATTCTAATCTATCACTCCGATTTGCAAACGGATTTCACTGAAGCTGTAACTTTCATCCCAGAACATAGTTTAGGGGCCATTACTTCTTCAACTATAGTCATTTTTCTTTCGATTGCAAACGTAACCAGTTTTCAATGGTGTAATGGTTTAACATAGAAAACTTACCGTTGGCTCTAGATTCTAATCTATCACTCCGATTTGCAAACGGATTTCACTGAAGCTGTAACTTTCATCCCAGAACATAGTTTAGGGGCCATTACTTCTTCAACTATAGTCATTTTTCTTTCGATTGCAAACGTAACCAGTTTTTCAATGGTGTAATGGTTTAACATAGAAAACTTACCGTTGGCTCTAGATTCTAATCTATCACTCCGATTTGCAAACGGATTTCACTGAAGCTGTAACTTTCATCCCAGAACATAGTTTAGGGGCCATTACTTCTTCAACTATAGTCATTTTTCTTTCGATTGCAAACGTAACCAGTTTTTCAATGGTGTAATGGTTTAACATAGAAAACTTACCGTTGGCTCTAGATTCTAATCTATCACTCCGATTTGCAAACGGATTTCACTGAAGCTGTAACTTTCATCCCAGAACATAGTTTAGGGGCCATTACTTCTTCAACTATAGTCATTTTTCTTTCGATTGCAAACGTAACCAGTTTTTCAATGGTATGGTTTAACATAGAAAACTTACCGTTGGCTCTAGATTCTAATCTATCACTCCGATTTGCAAACGGATTTCACTGAAGCTGTAACTTTCATCCCAGAACATAGTTTAGGGGCCATTACTTCTTCAACTATAGTCATTTTTCTTTCGATTGCAAACGTAACCAGTTTTTCAATGGTGTAATGGTTTAACATAGAAAACTTACCGTTGGCTCTAGATTCTAATCTATCACTCCGATTTGCAAACGGATTTCACTGAAGCTGTAACTTTCATCCCAGAACATAGTTTAGGGGCCATTACTTCTTCAACTATAGTCATTTTTCTTTCGATTGCAACAGTAACCAGTTTTTCAATGGTGTAATGGTTTAACATAGAAAACTTACCGTTGGCTCTAGATTCTAATCTATCACTCCGATTTGCAAACGGATTTTACTGAAGCTGTAACTTTCATCCCAGAACATAGTTTAGGGGCCATTACTTCTTCAACTATAGTCATTTTTCTTTCGATTGCAAACGTAACCAGTTTTTCAATGGTGTAATGGTTTAACATAGAAAACTTACCGTTGGCTCTAGATTCTAATCTATCACTCCGATTTGCAAACGGATTTCACTGAAGCTGTAACTTTCATCCCAGAACATAGTTTAGGGGCCATTACTTCTTCAACTATAGTCATTTTTCTTTCGATTGCAAACGTAACCAGTTTTTCAATGGTGTAATGGTTTAACATAGAAAAACTTACCGTTGGCTCTAGATTCTAATCTATCACTCCGATTTGCAAACGGATTTCACTGAAGCTGTAACTTTCATCCCAGAACATAGTTTAGGGGCCATTACTTCTTCAACTATAGTCATTTTTCTTCGATTGCAAACGTAACCAGTTTTTCAATGGTGTAATGGTTTAACATAGAAAACTTACCGATGGCTCTAGATTCTAATCTATCACTCCGATTTGCAAACGGATTTTACTGAAGCTGTAACTTTCATCCCAGAACATAGTTTAGGGGCCATTACTTCTTCAACTATAGTCATTTTTCTTTCGATTGCAAACGTAACCAGTTTTTCAATGGTGTAATGGTTTAACATAGAAAACTTACCGTTGGCTCTAGATTCTAATCTATCACTCCGATTTGCAAACGGATTTCACTGAAGCTGTAACTTTCATCCCAGAACATAGTTTAGGGGCCATTACTTCTTCAACTATAGTCATTTTTCTTTCGATTGCAAACGTAACCAGTTTTTCAATGGTGTAATGGTTTAACATAGAAAACTTACCGTTGGCTCTAGATTCTAATCTATCACTCCGATTTGCAAACGGATTTCACTGAAGCTGTAACTTTCATCCCAGAACATAGTTTAGGGGCCATTACTTCTTCAACTATAGTCATTTTTCTTTCGATTGCAAACGTAACCAGTTTTTCAATGGTGTAATGGTTTAACATAGAAAACTTACCGTTGGCTCTAGATTCTAATCTATCACTCCGATTTGCAAACGGATTTCACTGAAGCTGTAACTTTCATCCCAGAACATAGTTTAGGGGCCATTACTTCTTCAACTATAGTCATTTTTCTTTCGATTGCAAACGTAACCAGTTTTTCAATGGTGTAATGGTTTAACATAGAAAACTTACCGTTGGCTCTAGATTCTAATCTATCACTCCGATTTGCAAACGGATTTCACTGAAGCTGTAACTTTCATCCCAGAACATAGTTTAGGGGCCATTACTTCTTCAACTATAGTCATTTTTCTTTCGATTGCAACGTCACCAGTTTTTCAATGGTGTAATGGTTTAACATAGAAAACTTACCGTTGGCTCTAGATTCTAATCTATCACTCCGATTTGCAAACGGATTTCACTGAAGCTGTAACTTTCATCCCAGAACATAGTTTAGGGGCCATTACTTCTTCAACTATAGTCATTTTTCTTTCGATTGCAAACGTAACCAGTTTTTCAATGGTGTAATGGTTTAACATAGAAAACTTACCGTTGGCTCTAGATTCTAATCTATCACTCCGATTTGCAAACGGATTTCACTGAAGCTGTAACTTTCATCCCAGAACATTAGTTTAGGGGGCCATTACTTCTTCAACTATAGTCATTTTTCTTTCGATTGCAAACGTAACCAGTTTTTCAATGGTGTAATGGTTTAACATAGAAAACTTACCGTTGGCTCTAGATTCTAATCTATCACTCCGATTTGCAAACGGATTTTCACTGAAGCTGTAACTTTCATCCCAGAACATAGTTTAGGGGCCATTACTTCTTCAACTATAGTCATTTTTCTTTCGATTGCAAACGTAACCAGTTTTTTCAATGGTGTAATGGTTTAACATAGAAAACTTACCGTTGGCTCTAGATTCTAATCTATCACTCCGATTTGCAAACGGATTTCACTGAAGCTGTAACTTTCATCCCAGAACATAGTTTAGGGGCCATTACTTCTTCAACTATAGTCATTTTTCTTTCGATTGCAAACGTAACCAGTTTTTCAATGGTGTAATGGTTTAACATAGAAAACTTACCGTTGGCTCTAGATTCTAATCTATCACTCCGATTTGCAAACGGATTTCACTGAAGCTGTAACTTTCATCCCAGAACATAGTTTAGGGGCATTACTTCTTCAACTATAGTCATTTTTCTTTCGATTGCAAACGTAACCCAGTTTTTCAATGGTGTAATGGTTTAACATAGAAAACTTACCGTTTGGCTCTAGATTCTAATCTATCACTCCGATTTGCAAACGGATTTCACTGAAGCTGTAACTTTCATCCCAGAACATAGTTTAGGGGCCATTACTTCTTCAACTATAGTCATTTTTCTTTCGATTGCAAACGTAACCAGTTTTTCAATGGTGTAATGGTTTAACATAGAAAACTTACCGTTGGCTCTAGATTCTAATCTATCACTCCGATTTGCAAACGGATTTCACTGAAGCTGTAACTTTCATCCCAGAACATAGTTTAGGGGCCATTACTTCTTCAACTATAGTCATTTTTCTTTCGATTGCAAACGTAACCAGTTTTTCAATGGTGTAATGGTTTAACATAGAAAACTTACCGTTGGCTCTAGATTCTAATCTATCACTCCGATTTGCAAACGGATTTCACTGAAGCTGTAACTTTCATCCCAGAACATAGTTTAGGGGCCATTACTTCTTCAACTATAGTCATTTTTCTTTCGATTGCAAACGTAACCAGTTTTTCAATGGTGTAATGGTTTAACATAGAAAACTTACCGTTGGCTCTAGATTCTAATCTATCACTCCGATTTGCAAACGGATTTCACTGAAGCTGTAACTTTCATCCCAGAACATAGTTTAGGGGCCATTACTTCTTCAACTATAGTCATTTTTCTTTCGATTGCAAACGTAACCAGTTTTTCAATGGTGTAATGGTTTAACATAGAAAACTTACCGTTGGCTCTAGATTCTAATCTATCACTCCGATTTGCAAACGGATTTCACTGAAGCTGTAACTTTCATCCCAGAACATAGTTTAGGGGCCATTACTTCTTCAACTATAGTCATTTTTCTTTCGATTGCAAACGTAACCAGTTTTTCAATGGTGTAATGGTTTAACATAGAAAACTTACCGTTGGCTCTAGATTCTAATCTATCACTCCGATTTGCAAACGGATTTCACTGAAGCTGTAACTTTCATCCCAGAACATAGTTTAGGGGCCATTACTTCTTCAACTATAGTCATTTTTCTTTCGATTGCAAACGTAACCAGTTTTTCAATGGTGTAATGGTTTAACATAGAAAACTTACCGTTGGCTCTAGATTCTAATCTATCACTCCGATTTGCAAACGGATTTCACTGAAGCTGTAACTTTCATCCCAGAACATAGTTTAGGGGCCATTACTTCTTCAACTATAGTCATTTTTCTTTCGATTGCAAACGTAACCAGTTTTTCAATGGTGTAATGGTTTAACATAGAAAACTTACCGTTGGCTCTAGATTCTAATCTATCACTCCGATTTGCAAACGGATTTCACTGAAGCTGTAACTTTCATCCCAGAACATAGTTTAGGGGCCATTACTTCTTCAACTATAGTCATTTTTCTTTCGATTGCAAACGTAACCAGTTTTTCAATGGTGTAATGGTTTAACATAGAAAA
>NW_027152683.1:0-30000 GCF_040937935.1 Hyperolius riggenbachi
TTTTTTTTTTTTTTTTTTTTTTTTCGATTTACATTTTTGTTTCCTCTAATAAGAACCGTACATACACTGGGGGGGGGGGGGCATGCAGCTGTATCCACAGCAGCTGCTACAGTGTGTGCAGCATACTGTCCTGACAGTCTATGCAGGTGTCACCAGCAGGAAAAGGTGTCCCTTTCTATATATGCAATCAGTAAACCGTCACTGAGCTTGCACCTTACAAGGTTTTAGATAGGAGTATGTGTAGGGAAAAAAAAAATATGTTTGTGGTTATAAGCAGGAGTACAACCCTCTCTGAAACATGTGCAGATGAACTCCGGTTGTACCTGTGATCAGTACCCTCATGCTGACCAGTTTCCATCTCTTTCAATCAACCCTGATTGGGCTTATTGGTACTTTGGCTGGCAATCAAGGTGTCTGGCCTGCTGTATTGCGTCCTGAGAAGTCCCTCACCCTGACATCTGCTGCTCCTGATTATAGGATCAGGATGACGCTTGTCACCTGCTCAGGATTTGGTGACGTACAGGTGCTTCCATTAACTCTGCTTCAGCCCACACAGTCCTAAATTAAGTCATTCTCGCCTTCAGGCAAGGGTCACAAATATCAGATTGTTATCCCTCCCTTCCCCCCCCCCCCCCCCCCCCTTCCTCTTTTGTGTTAATGCTTTGCTAATTCACAGGTTTTCAATTGCAATTTGCCTCCTCCATTCAATTCTCAGCCTCCATAGCGTAAAACTGTACCAAAGGTTTAATAATATCAAGAGCACAGCCAGCCAAGCTGCCGATGATTGGGGTTGTTATTGTTTTACTGTTGAGCATGTGAGTGTGCACTTTTACTATTAAACTGTTGCTACAGGTTTTTTTTTTTTTTTTTTTTTTTTTTTTTTTTTTTTTTTTAGTCTGAGGGGAGTTGCAATTAAAGACTTGTGGGTGCTGCAATGGAGAGAGAGAGTTTGTGACAGGCAGGGGGTGGAGATGATTACCCCAGAAGCGCTGTGGACCCAATCTTGAAGACCGTTATTTGCCTAGGGCGAGTGCCCCATCTTAAGGGTGAGGTGATGGCGTTTACATATTTGGTGTCACAGATTGTCTGGGAATTGGAAATCCTGAACAAGGGTGCCGTTTCAGCCCAAGGGACTTTTATGCATGTGTGCATTCATATGAACCTTTATTTGAGCTTTTGCTATTTTGAGGAACACCACCTTTTTTCACCCTTTAACCTCCTTGGCGGTATGGATGAGCTCAGCTCGTCCATGACCGCCGGAGGGCGCCGCTCAGGCCCAGCTGGGACGATTTTCATAATTTTTGTTTTTAAAACATGCAGCAGGCACTTTGCTTGCTGCGTGTTGGGGACGATCGCCGATGCGCCGCTACCCACGTGTAACGGGACCCCTGCGCAGCCTGGCCATTCAGTGCCAGGCAGCGCTGAGGGGTGGATCGGGACTCCGTCTGACGTCACGTCGATGATGTCATCGCAATCATTGTCATGGCGACGGGAGAAGCCCTAAAGGAATTCCCGTTCAGAACGGATTTCCTTACGAGGGTACACGCCGGCGGCGATTGAAGGTACGGGCGGACGCCGCAGGGAGGGGGGCATCCTGTAGCTAGCGCTGGGCTGATTTAAAAGAAGAAAAACTGCTGCGCCGCCACCTTGGCGCATTTAATAGAACGCCAGGGTGGTTAATTGTCATTGCAGTTTACTGATCTACCACACATGTGACATGAGTTAAATTTTTCCCCAATTATGAAAAAAATTATTGCAAGCTCTGAAAAAAATACTTGCATCTATACATTAAGAAATTAACTGTCTACCCTACACCATTCAAGTTTGATAAGAGTTAAGCAGAAAAATCCACCACTCCCACTCGACTTAAATGAAAAAGAAATAGTACCGTAAGTTTGAGCAGATTTCTCCAACAAATAAAAAGAAAAGCTTTTGATTTTTCTGTACAGCCGATTGTTCAATAAAAATGATCCAATTTTACTGCCATTTAATAAAACTAGTTACTTTGTGGTCATCTGTACTGACTTGCAGCATAATCAGGACAGGGGCGCTATGTTTTTCACAAAGTGACCATGAATTGAGGGTTTGAGCACACTTTGAAATCTGCTCAGCAACATGCATAGTGTGCGATACGCAGGGACATCACGCAGTGCTCTAATGGCCCATACTCATGAGCTGCAATTGTCGCCCGTGAGTATGCGGCGTTGCACGGGCGCGCACCCCGAACCGTCGCTCGTCGCTGATGTCGCCAGGCGATTGACCCGGTCAATCGCCTGGCGACATTTGCCGCCGCAACTGTCGCTAGTCCGTGTGAGTATGCGGACTAGCGACAGCAACCTCCATAAAGAATACGGCGCTTCCGGCGGGGGGAGGAGGAACGTCGGCGACAGCTTCCGTCGCACCGCTGGTCCCTCTTCCGCGTGTGTACGAGAGGGGACGTGGCGGCGAGCTGTCGCCGGCCTGTCGCGCACACGCTCATGTGTGCTGGCGACAGGCCAAAAAAGTTGCCCGTGAGTATGGGCCATAACTGCACTGTCTGATGGGGACACTTCATGCAATGCACTGCATTCTGATATTGTACTGCTGCTTGCATATTTCTGTACATATACCTGCGCTGTTCTATACTGTTTAGCTTAATAAGGTCAGCACTGAAATGTAAAGCCACGCTGGTGCCCAGCATTTTTGTAAAAATCCAGTCATCTTGGTTGCAGAGCAATGTGCAAGTGTTCCCTTATGCTAGGTACACACTGAGATTTTCTGGCAGATTTTACTGTCAGATCGATTATTGCCAACATGTCCGATCTGACCCCCTGGGTCTGGAGTGTTGGTGCTGTTCTGAGCTGTAACTTTGATAAGGACAAATGCGAGTCTGAAGCATGTCTGCCTGCTTATTGGGCCTGATCTTATCTGATCTAATAACGGTTATATATTACTTGGGGGCATAGTGCAGAGCTCCACTTTCTTCATTCTACTGTTCTGAACTACCAAAAGAATAGTCCAAAAACTGATTGAGGCCCAGTGCACACCGAGCGGTTTTAGCAGCGATCCGCCAGCCACATCCGCCTGTGAAAACACTTGGCTAATGTATTTCAATGGGCTGGTGCACACCAGCGGTTTGAGGTTTTTAGCAAACCGCAAACGTGCCTCCTGCTGCACTTTTGCGGTTTGCAGAAGCGTTTCTGCCTCAATGTAAAGTATAGGAAAAACGCAAACCGCTCTGGAAAATGCTAAATCGGAGCGGTTTTCCAGGTGTTTTTGTTACAGAAGCTGTTCAGTACCAGCTTTTACTGTAACAATATTTGTAATCTTCTACACAAAAAGGCTCCCAAAAACGCTAGGCATGTTTAGCAAACGTCTCTAAACCTGCCTAGGATCGCTCTGAAATCAGCTCCAAAAACCGCTAGTGTTTTGGTGTTCACTGGGCCTGATACTAGGTACTGTCATAGGAAAAAAATAGTCATCTATAATGCATTTTACTCTTTTTTTATTTATTCCATTTATTTTATTTTTTATTTTTTTTGTTAACCTTGTTACTCTATAAATGAAACTGCAAAATTTCTAAAAAAAAAACCGAAAAGCCTGAAATAACGGTAAATGGTAAGGAAGGCTTGACTTAACTATAACGCAACACCTTTCCCATTGTAGTCTGAAGAGAAAAAAACACAAATTACCAGTAATGAAAATGTTAAGGGGGGGGGGCACTAATCAAGACAAGACAGAACATTTATATTGCCCTTTTCTCTTGGTGGACTCAATGTACTAGAGCAGCCTCTAGGACACTCTGTAAGCACTAGCAGTATAATGCTGGGTACACACGTTGCGATTTCCCGCTCGATCCGCAGGATCGATTCGATTATTTCCAACATGTTCGATCGGGTTTCGATGGATACAGCCGTCGGTTTTGCATACTTAATATGCAAAATGATCGAACATGTTGGAAATGAAGCGATCCTGCGGATCGAGCGGGAAATCGTAACGTGTGTACCCAGCATTAGGGAGTCTTACCCAAGGAATACTTGCTGAATAGGTGCTGGTGTACTGAACAGGAAGAGCCGATATTCGAACCCTGGTCTCCTGTGTCAGAGAACCACTTTTGTTATCATGGTATCTCCCCTAATTAAAGTGCTATAGAGGACTGCAGTGATAAGCGGATTCATCAAACTGCATTATTGAATGGTTTTGTGCGGTGTGGCAAGAACACAATGATGGCACTGACAGGCAATAGCATCAGGTGTTGCTTCCCCCCACTAGCTTGTCTTGGTATCCTCATCTCTACAGGGCACCTCAGCCATCAAACACTCATGGCTGCGTTTTTATAAATGCGGAATTCCCTTTCAGCTCTATAAAGAACTACAATTATGCAACAGGAAGGGGAATATGTCAATACAGTATACAAACTTAAGACTGGAGCAGTTGCCCAGAGCATCAGCAGAACCCTGTAATATGTTTAAAGCGAATCTGAACTCAAGACTTCCTCTCTGCTCTAAAAGATACACAACAGCATAATAACCTTTAAAGAAAAATTTTTTTTTTTTTGCTACAAATCATCAAGTAAATCTGACCGGTTTCCACTTCCTGCTTTAATGGAAGCCGACCTATTGTTAACCTCCTGTGCTTTCAAATGAGCTGATCAGCCATGGCAGTCAAGTGACACAGGGGAGAGATCATATTACAACTTGTGATTACACACAAATGAGGGGGAATTGGACAGCATAAACAGAGAAATGCACCCTGCATGTATTCAGCGTTTTTAGGTCCACTAGGTAAGCCTGATTGGTTCCTATAGCCAAACGTGCACCACCTTTGGTCCAGTTGTCATTGCACCTCACTTGATAAAGTTGTCTCTATGCCGTTGGTGGCAGTAGAGCCTGGGACCCCACAGCTGCAAATCCAGTGTGATAACCACTTGAATGGATTTCATTCTTGAAAGTGTCAGGATGGTATTGCCTTTAGCAACTTGTGTTCTTTCTCTTGTGTCCCTTATATTGGAGAATGAGAGGCTATTGCAGGCCACACATAAATCTTTGCCATGAAGCGCAGTGCATCACCTCTGGCGCTCTAAACCCAGACATGCATTACAGAGCTCTGGGGAGCTGCACAAGCTGTGCTGCTTCTGAATGCAGATGTAAGGCGGATTCTACTGAATGTCCCAGTCTAGGCTTTCTTCCTCTCAATCTCCGGCAGTTTTGGCTTTGCATTTCTTAGATATTTCAGAAAGCCAGTTCAAGACCTGGATCATTATGTTCTGTTACCTCCCTTTCATATATTGTGACTGAGGGGGTTCTATGTGCAGGTGATGTGGGCATCCTTAAGGTGGCCATACATCTCTCAAATTGGCGGCCAATCGACCATCCAATTGTGATAATTATTGAATTGAATGAAAATCTGTGCTGCCATGAGCATGCCCGATTGACGATGCAACCAGTGATCTTAAAGATCCAATCTGCTGTGACTGTTGTTGGTGCATGTCGCTAAATGTCAGTGCGCCTGTACCCATGTCACGAGATTGCGGCAACTATCGCTCGACAATCGACAAATCGCCGGTCGTCTGAAAAATTGTCGGGAAAATCATGAGGTGGGTACGGGCTTTAATCTGATTCAATCAGAGAGTGATTTTGTCTCGTGGTCGAATCTGCCTATAATCACTAGATGTATGGTTACCTTTTATACACCTATAACCCTCTGTTACATATTACCAGTAATCATGTGTATGTCCTTTGCATGTATGGTGACTGAGGGGTTTATATGGCATGTGTGAGGTGTTGATAGGTTTAATATTTAATCCTGTCAACAGTGCCTATTCTCCAGGGTCTTTGTGGGCTAACTTGTTCAATAGAAGGGCCTGGAGTTATCTCCAAGGTGAAACCTGATGTCCTGTCCACACAAGAGCCTGCTGGAGTTTCCCAGAAGACCCCCCAGAGGGGGAGGAGAGTTACTAATGAGTATTTATAGCTTTGAGCTATTGTGTGAGTGCAAACCGGAAGGGAGCAGAAGTGGCTGATCTGAAGGGGAGGTAAGAGGAGGAGAGCAGCAGTCCAGCCAGAGGCAGTCAGGGATGGCTTACATACTCATTTCACTGTTTACAAATACTTTGTTTCTATATGTACTTTGATGTTGGTAGACTGCTAGCACATACAGCCATCTCTCTCTGAAAGGAATGTGAACTGATACTGCAGGAATGAATTATACAGTGCTGCCTAATTGAAGTACAAGGCTGGGCTGCCCCAGATCATCTGCCAGCAGATGCCCTCTCTTCCCATGTCTCCTATACATACTTTCCAGCTACGGTATGCTTTTACCTCCACTCTTCAGCCGCATGCCATGGTTTATAGGTGGCGGTTTCCAGTCTTATGACAGGCAGCGTAGCAAATGTTTTCCATTTTAAGAGCAAATGAAATCCTATTTCTACCACAGTTGCAAATAAGTTTCAGTTGGAAGAATAAGTGCAATCTTAAACTGTCCCATCACCTGTCCAACCCACCTTCTCTTGCTTATCTCACACATGTGCTTCCTTCCCACATTTCCTGCCAACTCCAACCGTGTACTCCTGTCCCCTCCCCACATCCCCCTTATCACTTAACTGTGTGTTCCCTCATCGCTCCTGATTGCTTTAAGCTCTGTACACACACACACACACACACACGACTGCCATCGCCCGAAACTGACTGGTCAGCTTAAAATGGTTTAATCGCTGTCTTTTACTTTAGGATTTTTTTTTTCTATTTTTATAGTCTGTGTACACTGATTCTGTTCTGCTGGATGGGCTTGGATGATGATTGCTGTTAGTTATTCATAACAAATGGAAAGAGCCATTCAAAGTACTAAACTATGCTGAATTTTGCACTTCCCGGTCCTCAATTTCGCACTTCCACTAACCATCTGATCAGTGTGTTGTTGCTGAATTCAGATGTGTGGCAATATCGTTCACTCATCGTTAACCATTTTTTACGGACGGCGATTTTTTTTTTTTTTTTTTTTTTTTTTTTTTTTTTGTATGGGCCTTTAGCACTGTCCCAAGTTCAACTTTCCTACCATAATGTACTCTTGTGCCCTCAGAGTAAAGGTGGGTACACACGTCAGATAAAAGTCTTTGGAAAAGGCAAGATCACAGACCAATTTTGCCCCCTTCCATGTAGTATGAGAGCCATACTCTACACAGGTTATTCTATGGAGCTGAACTCCCCATCAGACAGAAATCTTTGCAAGATGCTGCACACAAAGATGCTGTACACATGCAACAGATCAGTAACTGCAAAAGATCCATTCCTGCAAAACGCATTCATAGTCTATGATATCTGAAGATCTCATACATACCTTGTTTAACGGACAATTATCTGTAGATCAGATCCACCCGGTTGGATCTTCAGATCGGCAGATGGTTGTCTGATCTGCAGATGAATGTCCATTAACCCTTCTGGCGGTTCAATTGTTTTGCCAAATAGGCAGAAATCTTTTTTTTTTTTTTTAGTTTCATGAAAAGCTACCAGAGTAGTAGCTACATGAAACACCACTAGAGGGCGCATGTGTCCCTCTAGTGCGATCGTCGCCGGCATCAATAGCAAACAGGGGAACGCGTATATAACGCGTTCCCCTGCTTGGCTTCTCCTGTCGCCATGGTGATCAGAATGACATCATGGACGTCAGCTGACGTCGGACGCCTCCGATCCAGCCCATAGCGCTGCCTGGAACTCATTGGTCCGGGCAGCGCAGGGCTCTGGCGGGGGGGCCCTCTTCCGCCGCTGCGGGCGGTCTACGGCGGCGATCAAGCTGTACGCGCGGCTAGCAAAGTGCTAGCTGCGCGTACAGCACTTTAAATGGGGCAAATCGCCCCACCAGGGGCTGAGATATCTTCCTGCGCGGCATAGCCCGAGCTTAGCTCGGGCTTACCGCCAGGAAGGTTAAACAAGGTGTGTATGGGATCTGCAGATGTCATAGATATTGAATGCATTTTGCAGGAATGGATCTTTTGCAGGGATTGATATTTTGCAGATACTGATCTGTTGCATGTGTACAGCATCTTTGTGTGCAGCATCTTGCAAAGATTTTTATCTGGGAGTTCAGCTCCATAGAATAGACTGTGTAGAGTATGGCTCTCATTCTACATGAAAGGGGGTAAAATTGGTCTGTGATCTTTCATTTTCCAAAGACTTTTATCTGACGTGTGTACCCACCTTAAAATCCATCGCTGTGCAGTCTGAGTTGGAGTCGAGGAGTTGGAGCAATTTTGGGTACCTGGAGTTGGGAGTCAGTGGTTTCATAAACGTCTGAGTTGGAGTCAGATGATTTTTGTACTGACTCCACAGCCCTGGTAAAATCCCATTTGGAAATCCTGGTCATGACCTCATCTGTATGAAGTATGTATGCTGTTCCTGTGTTCACGTGATTTTCCTTGAGGCTCTCTGTATGTTTTATGGAATTTGGGAGGAGACCAGATAAATTAGTTGGACTCCCCACAAATTGGCCATAGACTGTGACAGGGACATTAACCACATAACGACCGCCCCCAGCCGATGGGCGGCGGCAAAGTCCGGGCCCAAACGACCGCAATACGCCCATCGGCGGGGGCGGCATCAGCGGTGGCTGTGCGGCGATCGCGTCATCAATGACGCGATCGCCGCCGGCAATAGGCTCCGCCCACTCTGCACGGAAACCCGCCGGCCAATTAGCAGCGCCGGCGGGTTTCAAATGCGGCGATCCGGCCAATCAGAGGAGTATAATACACTTTGTTATTGTAACAAAGTGTATTATACTGGCTGCCTCCTCCGCTGATGGTCACTCGTCGTGCGACCATCAGAGAGGACAGGCAGCCTGCTGATAAGTACCACAACACTTGTTTTCACCCACACAGACCACCCGATCGCCCACCCCAGCCCTCAGAACCCCCCCTGACCACCCCAGCACACCACTGCTAGCACCCCACCACCCACCTAAGAACCTATCAATCACTCCCTGTCACTATCTAGGGACGCTATCCCCTAGGTTAGGTCCCTAACTGCCCCCTAGGGTCCCCTGATCACCCCCCCTACCCTCAGATCCCCCCCAGACCCCCCTCCCAGACCACCCCCCTGTATAGTGTATACAGCTATATAGCTGCCTTACCCACTGATCACCTGTCTATCACCTGTCTATCACCCCTTGTCACCACCACCCATCAGCGCAGACCCTAAACTGTCCCTTGGGGGCACCTGATCACCCACCCAGACCCTCAGATTGCCCTCAGACCCCCCCCTCCTGATAACCTCCCCAGTGCATTGTTTACATCTATTCTCCCCTGTAATCCCTCACTGATCTCCTCCTATCGTCACCCCCTGTGTCTGCCACCCACCAGATCAGGACCCAGTCTGCCCCGTGCGGGCACCTAATCAACCCCCCACACCCTTAGATCGCCCTCAGCCCCCCCCCCCCCAATCACCTTCCCAGTGCATTGTATTTGATTGTGCTGCAATTGTATTTGATTGTGCTGACATTCAATTTCATTGTGCTGACATTCAATTTCATTGTGCTGTAATTGTATTTGATTGTCCCGTGATTTTTTTGATTGTCCCGTGATTGCCCTGTGATTGGCCTGTGATCGTCTTTGATTGTCCCGTGATCGGCTTTGATTGTCCCGTGATCGGCTTTGATTGTCCCGTGATCGGCTTTGATTGTCCCGTGATCGGCTTTGATTGCCCTGTGATTGGCCTGTGATCGGCTTTGATTGTGTCGTGATTGGTTTGATTGCCCTGTGATTGGCCTGTGATTGGCCTGTGATTTGCTTTGATTGGCCTGTGATCGGCTTTGATTGTGTCGTGATTGGTTTGATTGCCCTGTGATTGACTTTGATTGTCCCGGGAATTGAGTGCCCTGTGATTGGCCTGCGATTGCCCTGTGATTGCCTTTGATTGTCCTGTGATTGTTTCTGATTGCCTCCGATTCCCCACTCGCCACCACCCCCCTGTCACTATCCAAGTGATCTAAAAACAGTGAAAACTGTCACTTTTTTAGTATCACTAGTGTTAGCAGTTAGGCCAGTTAGCTAGGCCCCTTTGTAAGTGTCAGTTAGTGCTCAGCCCACTGCACCACAGTCACTAATTAGCGTCATCACTGTCGCTAATCAACATTGGTACTATATAGTATCTGTAAGTGATCATTACTGATCGCAGTCAGATCTATTAGGGTCACTAGGATCCACAAAAAAAAACGCAGTGTTTGCCCGATCAGGCCTGATCGTTCGCCTGCACTTGCGTTCAGCCCGCCCCACCGCAGTGACAGAATTTTTTTTCTGATCACTGCAAAAAACACTGTACAATAGCTGTGGCACTGTAAACCTCAGTTTTGATTTATTTTTTTTATCAAAACTCAGTGAGCACAGCTTTCTACCTCTCAAATACTCCCTTTTGCTAGGTAGGTGCTCTTTTTTCTGCATAGTCTCAGAGGAATACCCCCTAAATTTAGCAGCCCACCATGGCAAGAAAGGGGTATTCCGATGATGAGGTTCTCAGGTACATGGCCCAGTCGGATGAGGACGATTGGGACGCCTCATTCGACGAATCTTCCGGGTCAGAGTTTGAACCTGAATTGAGCAGTGGCTCACTGACCGATAGTGATGACGAGGTTGAGGTCCCGGCTAAAGCCAGGCGTACCACACCCCATGTTGTTGGACCGCAGGTGGCGCAGGATCAGCCTCAAGGGCAGCAGAGTGGTGTTCGTGCTGGTCTGAGATTTCATAGTGGGGCAGGCACCAGCAGCACAACATCTCCTGGACCTAGCACCAGTACTTCCGTAGACCCTGGTGAAGTGGCGAGCACCAGCATGGAAGTTGAAACTGGTTCGGTGGCACGTGCAGTAAGATCCCAGTCGCAGCCACCAAGAAGACGGGCCCGTACTACCCCTAATTTACCAGAGGTGCTGGCAAACCCAAATTGGCAATCCCCTGATTCCGCCGCACCCGTACTTCCCCCTTTCACCGCCCAGTCTGGAGTCCAGGTGGAGACAGATAATCTAGGATCGGCCCTAGACTTTTTCTATCTGTTCTTCACCCAGGATCTCTTGGACTTAATTGTGGCAGAGACCAACCGTAAGGCCACACAATATATAACCGCCAATCCA
Source organism: Hyperolius riggenbachi (assembly GCF_040937935.1). Taxonomy (NCBI): domain Eukaryota; kingdom Metazoa; phylum Chordata; class Amphibia; order Anura; family Hyperoliidae; genus Hyperolius; species Hyperolius riggenbachi. The sequence goes on from NW_027152683.1 coordinate 11,089, forward strand.
GAAAAGTACCTTGCCCAGCCTTTTCGGTGGAAACCAGTCCAAGTTTCCGAAATGAAAATTTTTTTGGGCCTTATCCTTCACACGGGACTAGTAAAGCAGAATGTGTTGCGGTCTTATTGGTCTACGGACCCAGCACATCATGTTCCCCTGTACTCTGCTGCCATGTCCAGGACACGATTTGAGAACATCCTGAGCTTCCTGCACTTCAATGACAACGAAACCTGTCATCGAAGTGACCACCCTGCTTTTGACCGGCTCCACAAAATTCGACCCCTCATAGACCACCTGTCATCCAGATTTGCAGATGCTTATACCCCTGACCAGGACATCTGCGTAGACGAGTCCCTCATACGCTTTACCGGGCGCCTTCGCATCAAACAGTACATCCCAAACAAGCGCGCCCGGTATGGGGTGAAACTGTATAAGCTCTGTGAAAGGGCCACAGGCTATACATCTTATTTTAGGGTCTATGAGGGAAAAGACTCAAAATTGGAGCCGGTCGGATGCCCTGACTACCTGGGGAGCAGTGGAAAGGTTGTGTGGGACTTGGTGTCACCCTTGTTCCAGAAGGGGTACCATCTTTTTGTGGACAATTATTACACAAGTGTGGCCCTCTTTCAGCACTTAAAAATAGAAAAAATCCGATGCTGTGGCACCGTGCGGCCTAGTCGCCGGGGCTTCCCCCAACGGCTCATTACCACCAAACTTCAACGGGGGCAGAGGGCCGCCTTGTGTGCTGACGACCTGCTCGCGGTGAAATGGAAGGACAAGAGGGAGGTTTACTTCCTGTCCACCATTCACGCAGACACGACAGTTGAAATTCAACGGCGAACTAAGGTCATTGAAAAACCCCTTGTCGCCCACGAGTATAATACTAACATGGGAGGGGTGGACTTCAATGACCAGAGGTTAGCGCCCTATTTAGTTGCTCGAAAAACAAGACGCTGGTATAAAAAAGTGTCTTTTTACCTCATTCAATTGGCAATTTACAACAGCTTTGTTCTCTACAGTAAGGCTGGGAGAACTGGCTCGTTTATTCAATTTAATAAACAGATCGTGATGGAACTCCTGTATCCAGGAGGTGCCGTGGCCCAACCCCAAGATGCAACTAGCCGGCTACATGGAAGGCATTACGCCTATCCAATTCCGACTACCCCAGGTCAACGAATCCGAAGAAAACGCTGTCGTGTCTGCAGCAGGGCTGGAATAAGGCGTGACACCACTGTTTATTGTCCCACCTGTCCTGACCAGCCTGGCCTATGCCTAGGGGAGTGTTTTGAGAGGTACCACGAGCAGGTACACTATTAGAGAATAGGGAACTCCACACACAGCGGTAGGCACACAAGGGTCTCTCAGTGCTATTTCACACTGCTGCGATGCGTTAGGGCAAAATGCCTAGCAAAAGTCACACTTTGCGGTCCCCCCCTACGCCGGAAGTGCTTGACTTAACGCTAGTGCATGCCTACGTTACTGCGTGGCTTCTGTGGCAATATCGATCGGCGCGGAAGTCATGTTAGTCTATGGCGACGCAGTTCATTACTAGGCCGAATGCTACTCTTGTGGTATTGCCTGAAGGTCTGTTTTGGACGATACGGTGCGGCGGGCTCGACCCACCGGATATGTCAATATGCAGTGTGAAACCAAACATCGGGTTTCCAGAGACCCTAATACACAGGGCTGCCAGAAACCTCTCCTTTCACTTGGGACAAATTGCGGAATGTATTTCGCCACAACTCTGTGCGATTTGCACTTCGCACATTGTTCCATGGGGGAGGAGAGGTTTGTCCTCGGGAGGTAAGTTAAAAAAAAACAAAAAACAGGTAAGCAAAGAAGTTAATGTTTGGTTTGCAATGTTAAGTTTTTTATTAAAAAAGTTCAAAGGTTATTAATGTTAATGAAGTAATTGCTTTGCTGCTTGCTTGTTTTTTGGGTTTTTTTTTCTCTTTTTCCATCCAATAACCTTCCAGGTGGACCGAGCGAACGACTAACCAGCTGCAGTACTGATGGTGCATCCTGACAGAACGTTGCGCGTCTGTCAGCTTACACACAAGTCGGTGCATGCAGCGCTGCAGGACGAGATTTCTCCTCCGCAGTCAAAAAGATACGTTTGCCGAGGCATATGGGCCGAGGAGTGGTGTTGGGGATTCATATGCTTTGGCAAACACTTTGTATCAAAAAAGAACTCTGGCAATGATTTGTTCATCCACATCGATCGGTGTGAATGGATAAATCAGGTTTGCCAGGGCATACGAGCTGGTGGGTTTGGATTTTTGGGGCGGCAGCTCCTATGTCCTGGCAGACGCCTTCCCCTCCTTTTTGTATTGTTTTGTCTTTTTTTCTATCCAGACCGACCAATCAGCTGCAGCACTGATGGTGCATCCTGACAGAACATTGCGCGTCTGTCAGCTTACACACAAGTCGGTGCATGTAGCGCTGCAGGACGAGATTTCTCCTCCGCAGTCAAAAAGATACGTTTGCCGAGGCATATGGGCCGAGGAGTGGTGTTGGGGATTCATATGCTTTGGCAAACACTTTGTATCAAAAAAGAACTCTGGCAATGATTTGTTCATCCACATCGATCGGTGTGAATGGATAAATCAGGTTTGCCAGGGCATACGAGCTGGTGGGTTTGGATTTTTGGGGCGGCAGCTCCTATGTCCTGGCAGACGCCTTCCCCTCCTTTTTGTATTGTTTTGTCTTTTTTTCTATCCAGACCGACCAATCAGCTGCAGCACTGATGGTGCATCCTGACAGAACATTGCGCGTCTGTCAGCTTACACACAAGTCGGTGCATGTAGCGCTGCAGGACGAGATTTCTCCTCCGCAGTCAAAAAGATACGTTTGCCGAGGCATATGGGCCGAGGAGTGGTGTTGGGGATTCATATGCTTTGGCAAACACTTTGTATCAAAAAAGAACTCTGGCAATGATTTGTTCATCCACATCGATCAGTGTGAATGGATAAATCAGGTTTGCCAGGGCATACGAGCTGGTGGGTTTGGATTTTTGGGGCGGCAGCTCCTATGTCCTGGCAGACGCCTTCCTCCTCTTTTTTTTTTTTCAAAATTTTTTGGCATCCACATTGATTGATTGTTTGACGTTCATTTTTCCTTTCAGCCCACAGTGCATTACCCTTATGCCCAATATAAGGAGTATAGCAGAAACTCCTAATACTGGCCATACATGTAATGATTGCAGAGACCCTAAAATGCCAGGACAGACCCCACGAATGATGCCATTTTGGAAAGAGGACACCCCAAAGTATTCCGTGAGGTGCATGGTGAGTTCATAGAATGTTTTATTTTTTGTCACAAGTTAGAAATTGTGGTTTTGTGTTTTTTTTTTTTTTTTCACAAAATGTCATTTTCCGCTAACTTGTGACAAAAAATAAAATTTTCTATGAACTCACCATGGCCCTCATGGAATACCTTAGCGTGTATTCTTTCCAAAATGGGGTCATTTGTGGGGTTTGTTAACTGTCCTGGCAAGTGGGCGGGGTGCTAAATTTTGAGCACCCCTGTAAAGCCTAAAGGTACTCATTGGACTCTGGGCCCCTTAGCGCAGTTAGGGTGCAAAAAAGTGCCACACATGTGGTATCGCCGTACTCGGGAGAAGTAGTATAATGTGTTTTGGGGTGTATTTTTACACATACCTATGCTGGGTGGGAGAAATACCTCTGTAAATGACAATCTTTTGATTTTTTTACACACAATTGTCCATTTACAGAGTTATTTCTCCCACCCAGCATGGGTATGTGTAAAAATACACCCCAAAACACATTGTACTACTTCTCCCGAGTACGGCGATACCACATGTGTGGCACTTTTTTGCACCCTAACTGCGCTAAAGGGCCCAAAGTCCAATGAGTACCTTTAGGATTTCACAGGTAATTTTGCGGAATTTGATTTCCAGACTACTCCTCACGGTTTAGGGCCCCTAAAATGCCAGGGCAGTATAGGAACCCCACAAATGACCCCATTTTAGAAAGAAGACACCCCAAGGTATTCAGTTAGGAGTATGGGGAATTCATAGAAGATTTTATTTTTTTGTCACAAGTTAGCAGAAATTGGTTTTAATTGTTTTTTTCCACAAAGTGTCATGTTCCGCTAACTTGTGACAAAAAATAAAATCTTCTATGAACTCACCATACTCCTAACGGAATACCTTGGGGTGTCTTCTTTCTAAAATGGGGTCATTTGTGGGGTTCCTATACTGCCCTGGCATTCTAGGGGCCCTAAACCGTGAGGAGTAGTCTTGAAACCAAATGTCGCAAAATGACCTGTGAAATCCTAAAGGTACTCATTGGACTTTGGGCCCTTTAGCGCAGTTAGGGTGCAAAAAAGTGCCACACATGTGGTATTGCCGTACTCGGGAGAAGTAGTATAATGTGTTTTGTGGTGTATTTTTACACATACCCATGCTGGGTGGGAGAAATACCTCTGTAAATGACAATCTTTTGATTTTTTTACACACGATTGTCCATTTACAGAGTTATTTCTCCCACCCAGCATGGGTATGTGTAAAAATACACCCCAAAACACATTATACTACTTCTCCCGAGTACGGCAATACCACATGTGTGGCACTTTTTTGCACCCTAACTGCGCTAAAGGGCCCAAAGTCCAATGAGTACCTTTAGGATTTCACAGGTCATTTTGCGGAATTTGATTTCCAGACTACTCCTCACGGTTTAGGGCCCCTAAAATGCCAGGGCAGTATAGGAACCCCACAAATGACCCCATTTTAGAAAGAAGACACCCCAAGGTATTCAGTTAGGAGTATGGGGAATTCATAGAAGATTTTATTTTTTTGTCACAAGTTAGCAGAAATTGATTTTAATTGTTTTTTTCCACAAAGTGTCATGTTCCGCTAACTTGTGACAAAAAATAAAATCTTCTATGAACTCACCATACTCCTAACGGAATACCTTGGGGTGTCTTCTTTCTAAAATGGGGTCATTTGTGGGGTTCCTATACTGCCCTGGCATTCTAGGGGCCCTAAACCTTGAGGAGTAGTCTTGAAACCAAATGTCGCAAAATGACCTGTGAAATCCTAAAGGTACTCATTGGACTTTGGGCCCTTTAGCGCAGTTAGGGTGCAAAAAAGTGCCACACATGTGGTATTGCCGTACTCGGGAGAAGTAGTATAATGTGTTTTGTGGTGTATTTTTACACATACCCATGCTGGGTGGGAGAAATACCTCTGTAAATGACAATCTTTTGATTTTTTTACACACGATTGTCCATTTACAGAGTTATTTCTCCCACCCAGCATGGGTATGTGTAAAAATACACCCCAAAACACATTATACTACTTCTCCCGAGTACGGCAATACCACATGTGTGGCACTTTTTTGCACCCTAACTGCGCTAAAGGGCCCAAAGTCCAATGAGTACCTTTAGGATTTCACAGGTCATTTTGCGGAATTTGATTTCCAGACTACTCCTCGCGGTTTAGGGCCCCTAAAATGCCAGGGCAGTATAGGAACCCCACAAATGACCCCATTTTAGAAAGAAGACACCCCAAGGTATTCAGTTAGGAGTATGGGGAATTCATAGAAGATTTTATTTTTTTGTCACAAGTTAGCGGAAATTGATTTTAATTGTTTTTTTCCACAAAGTGTCATGTTCCGCTAACTTGTGACAAAAAATAAAATCTTCTATGAACTCACCATACTCCTAACGGAATACCTTGGGGTGTCTTCTTTCTAAAATGGGGTCATTTGTGGGGTTCCTATACTGCCCTGGCATTTTAGGGGCCCTAAACCGTGAGGAGTAGTCTTGAAACCAAATGTCGCAAAATGACCTGTGAAATCCTAAAGGTACTCATTGGACTTTGGGCCCCTTAGCGCAGTTAGGGTGCAAAAAAGTGCCACACATGTGGTATCGCCGTACTCGGGAGGAGTAGTATAATGTGTTTTGTGGTGTATTTTTACACATACCCATGCTGGGTGGGAGAAATAACTCTGTAAATGGACAATTGTGTGTAAAAAAAATTAAAAAATTGTCATTTACAGAGATATTTCTCCCACCCAGCATGGGTATGTGTAAAAATACACCCCAAAACACATTATACTACTTCTCCTGAGTACGGCAATACCACATGTGTGGCACTTTTTTGCAGCCTAACTGCGCTAAGGGGTCCAAAGTCCAATGAGCACCTTTAGGCTTTACAGGGGTGCTTACAATTTAGCACCCCCAAAATGTCAGGACAGTTAACACACCCCACAAATGACCCCATTTTGAAAAGTAGACCCTTCAAGGTATTCAGAGAGGGGCATGGTGAGTCCGTGGCAGATTTCATTTTTTTTTGTCGCAAGTTAGAAGAAATGGAAACTTTTTTTTTTTTTTTTTTTTTTGTCACAAAATGTCATTTTCCACTTACTTGTGACAAAAAATAATATCTTCTATGAACTCACTATGCCTCTCAGTGAATACTTTGGGATGTCTTCTTTCCAAAATGGGGTCATTTGGGGGGTATTTATACTATCCTGGAATTCTAGCCCCTCATGAAACATGACAGGGGGTCAGAAAAGTCATAGATGCTTGAAAATGGGAAAATTCACTTTTTGCACCATAGTTTGTAAACGCTATAACTTTTACCCAAACCAATAAATATACACTGAATGGGTTTTTTTTTATCCAAAACATGTTTGTCCACATTTTTCGCGCTGTATGTATACAGAAATTTTACTTTATTTGAAAAATGTCAGCACAGAAAGTGAAAAAAATCATTTTTTTGCCAAAATTCATGTCTTTTTTGATGAATATAATAAAAAGTAAAAATCGCAGGAGCAATCAAATAGCAGCAAAAGAAAGCTTTATTAGTGACAAGAAAAGGAGGTAAAATTCATTTAGGTGGTAGGTTGTATGAGCGAGCAATAAACCGTGAAAGCTGCAGTGGTCTGAATGGAGAAAAAGGCTCTGGTCCTTAAGGGGCGAAAAGACTGTGGTCCCGAAGTGGTTAAATGATTGTTACAGATTTGAGTGTGAACTCCTTTAAGGGACCATTGATGACACGACTATACACTGCAGCAGAAGATGTCAGCACTATAAAAAAAAAAATATACACTAGTATTCTACATCCTCCCACTACCGTTTCCGGATTGTCTGCTACCGCTCTCCCTTTCTGATTTGTTCTTCCTTCCCTACAGCTGCTCCCAGGGCAAATTTACCTGACCAAAAAAATCAGGCACAGCCAGCTGTTTCTTTCCATTAATTTTGCCTGTACAGACCAATCGGTACTTTCTCCCATGAAAAAACGTAATGCTTGCACATGCCTGTTGCAGTAGACTAGTCTCCCCAGATTTAACTCAAGTGAGACTCCTCTCACAAAACTTTACCAGTCAAACCAGCAGTTGAAGCTAATCGTGAAGCTATTCAATTTTTTTTTCACTTAGATTACCATTAGTATTCCTATGCTAGATACACACTGTGCGTTCCCGCGATTTGCGGCCGCTCGATTATTTCAGACATGCCCGATTCGCATTTCGATGGATCTTTGGGTCGATTTGGCATACTTTACAATCCACCTAACAATCCTCAATGCGCTCGGAAATCGATCGGCTGGGAATCGAGCGGCGCATGGAGTGCGGGAACGCACCGTGTGTATCCAGCAAACATGCTGGACTCAGTAACTTTATTTAGTATTTATATACCGCAGACCTCTTCTGCAGCACTTTAGAGTATATTAATGCTTTACAGAATAACTAAAACCTTCACGCCAGTTTTACATTGAATTGTGCTCTACTTGACACCCTTTTTTGGTAGAAAAAAAAATATATATATTTTTTTTTGCCTTCAAAGAACTACTAGAATAGAACAGAGGCTGCTTCAGAATTAGATTTACCATCATTTGGAGAGCTTCCAAGTTTGTTCCCATCCCCTCCAGAATTTTTCCCTCAGGCTGTGACATTATATGAGTAAATTGCAGTGCCCTATTGTGCTGTGTGAACAGAGATACTAAGGGCTATATGTAGAAACCAGCATGAAAAAGTACCGTGGGAAATTTCTCATGTCCAGTAAATTGGTCATGAATAAAATCTCACACCAAACTGGTCATCAAGAAACTGTCTCCATGCTAATGTAGTCACATACATGCATCTCTTGTAAGCTGTATTGTACCTAGAGAGTTGGTAACAATACCAGTATTGTCCATCTTGATTACTGCATGGGATGAGTTGCCCTTACATAGATCCATGCTGTGTGCATTATACCCTGTGCTTACCATATCCTCATATGTAGTTGTGCATTAGCAAGGGGGTAAAACCTGTAAAAATTCAAATGATTTGCTCTCATGTAGAAACCACAAAGAGAGAAAAGAATAAAAAAAAATGAAATTATGCTTTTTTTTTTTTTTTCTTAATGGTATATTTACTCTCATCAATACAAATGTAGATTCTTAATGGTAAGTATCTTGAGACGTGTGTGTGTGTGTGTGTGTGTGTGTGTGTGTGTGTGTGTGTGTGTGTGTGTGTGTGTGTGTGTGTGTGTGTGTGTGTGTGTGTTTCTACCCAATCTTCCAAAATGATCAATTCCTTTCAAAAAATCTTTTCATAAGAAATTGACTCCTACCACACACACCGCACATAACTTTCCAGTAGATTCTAGCATTTATTTATATAGTGCCTACAGTATGTAGCGCTGTACAGAATATACTGTACCTGGAGGAAACCCACGCAGACACTGGGAGAACATACAAACTCTTTGCAGATGTTGGCTGGGATTCTAACCGGGGACCCAGCACTGCAAGGAGAGAGTGCTAACCACTACACCACTGTGCTGCACGGGACCTTATCATCAAGCGCAGCATTGCACTGTTCAGTGCAATGTACCCCAATGGGCCTTCAATACACTTGCCCTACCACCGGTGAACCCACGTTTTCCGGCCTGTCCCATCCAATACTTTTAATGGTTTTTTGTGTGTTTTTTTTTTTTTTTGTCATCTATCGGCCTGACATTTTAGGGAATTGATTTCCCAGCAGATGAATCAAATGTGTAGGGAATCAAATTGCAAAATCGATGAGTGTATGGGAACTTTATGGCATCTGGAAACCTCTACACTATCATTCTAAAGCCTTACAGGACAACTGTAGTGAGAAGTATGTGGAGGCTGCAATATTTATTTCCTTTTAAGAAATACCACTTGCCTGGCTATCCTGCTGACCATTTGCCTCTAATACTTTTAGCTATGGACCCTGAACAAGCATGCAGCATATCAAGTGTTTCTGACATTGTCAGATCGGACAAGATCAGCTGCATGTTTTCTGGTGTGATTCAGACCCTACTGCAGCCAAATAGATCAGCAGGTCTGCCAGGCAACTGGTATTAAGGAATAAATATGGCAGCCTCCATATCCCACTTGTTACAGTTGTCCTTTACATGTGGTGTTTGTTTAGCTCTGAAAAAGGAGGAAGTACTGCAGCTCCTGGGTTAGTACTGAGCCCAGTGAAGGCTTTGTATGGATAATGCTCTTCAATAGAACAGTGTGGTCTTGCTACAGATTCTATGACCTTTACAGCTTGCAGCACACACTTAATAGCGTTTGCTTGGTCCCTAGGTTCTGCACCCATAATGTATGCGTTAGTTTAATGTGAAGCTTAGTATTGCCACAGTACAACACTGTCTGGTGATTAATACCAGACTATATTTCTGATAACCTGCCAACAGTGCCTAATTTGTCTTTAAACTATCCTGATCTCTGTATAAACCTGGTATGTGCTGCAGATGCCATAGAGATTGGGAGGCTGTGTTGACCCAGTGCTTGGGGAGGTGTGTGTGTGTGGCACCATTCATGTTGTTCCAGCCATTGTTCTGCAGTTTCAGTGTGTGCAGGCAGTATACCCCTGTTATTGTTGCGTGCAGTTTCACTCTGGTATGTGTTTGTTTGTTTTTTTTGATGGCTTTGTTTTTTTTGTTTTTACTGTTGTGGTTGCTCCTTAGCTGGTCCAGAGGATTCCTGAAACTGGTGTGAACTGATGTTTATCTCTGACCTCTGCCACTTCTGGACTTTTTATGGTCCCAATTCTTGTTTTGCATTTGACTGACAAGAAGGCAATTCTCACAGAACAGATGATCTGTTGGGGGCAAACCATTCTACTTAATATGTTGTTCAGCCCATGTAATGGGAGCAGTCTTGCATTCTATTGCCCCCTGTTGTTCCTTGTGGCCTTTTTAGTACAAAACATTGATGGTCATATTGGGGTCATTTAACACAGATAAGAACCATTCAGAGGCAGACTACTGAAGAATGTTCAGTGCCTAGACTGCTAAAGGTAGATGGTGAACAGCTGATTTTTGCTGCATGCCACTGTGGTAATCCAAGATAATAAACTGCGGAGTAGTTTCACAATTCCTAGTACAGGAAGGTAAAAAATTGTGGTCCAGGCGATTCAGATCCAGATCCACATTTTAAAGGGACCTCAACTCAAACTTGCTTGAAGCCAAGCCAGTCTCATTCAGGCCTGGAACCCACTGCAAAACACAATCGCTAGCGTTTTGTATGAGCAGTTTGTAAGCGATTTCGTAAGCGATTTTAGAAAGTATAATCAATTTGCCAGCGGTTGTGTAGCGTTTTAAAGTCTGATTGGTCCTTTCAATTATTTTAAGCAAAATCACTCCGTGCAGGTTTTGATGAGCGATTACGCCAGTGATTATATACTTTACATTGAAGCGCAAAAGCTAACAAAATGCATGTCCTGCGCTTCTGTGGAATTTGCACCATCCATTTACATTGGCAGAGCGTCTAGGGAAATCGCTAGCAACTTCTCACACTTCCTAAATGCTCAAAAAATCGCTCTAGTGGGTTCCAGCTCTAAGATCTCATTCACACTTGGTCGCTTTTTGCTGGCGATTCATGCTTTTCTGATCGCCATCGATCAGCGAAGCGCTACTATGTGAGTAATCCCTTAGGATTACTCACTGCAGCAACTTTGCTGCTTTTACGATTATCTCTGATCTCAAGCGCTTCACGAATTTCATTCACTGGAATGAGAAGCTCAACGCAATTGCCAAAAAAAAACGCAAAATCATGACTGTATTCACAATAAAATCACAATCTTAATTGCGGTTTTTTACCAGGGGCTCAGGGTCCTTATGCTAGCTGTGGATGCAATCACGTCAACTGACAGATTTCCCCCAGAGTAAAGTGAGCCATAAATTACTTTTCTCCTATGTTGCTGTCACTTACAGTAAGTAGTAAAAATCTGACATTACCGACAGATTTTGGACTAGCCCATCTTCTCATAGGGGGTTCTCAGGGTTTTCTTTCTTCTTAAAAGCACTTAGGGCTCTTTCACACTAGAGGCTGCGGTAGAAAAGGCTGAAAGTCAGCCTTTTGCTTAACGCCAATACATAGCGTTTTCAAAGCCTTTTGAAAGAGTTTTACAGCCCATATGAAAACGTCCTTTTTTTTTTTTTTTTTTTTTTTCTTCTATAAAAATGAGTGAACAAGATAGCTGTAAAACGCTTTGAAAACGCTGAAGTTGGCGTTTTCCATTGACTATCATTGAAACGCCAACAGCCAACTTCGGCTGTAAACAGCCCTGAAAAAGCTCCTGGGAGCATTGAAACGCAACGCTCAAACGCCGAGTTAGATGTGAAAGGTAAAATGAAAGTCTATGGACTTTCTTTTACCTAGCAAAACGCCAACTTCGGCCGTGGCGTTAAAACGCCGAAAAATCCCTCTGGTGTGAAAGGGCCCTAAGTGAATGGTAGTTGCTCAGTCCAACTGCCAAAATAGTGTGCAGGGAGGCTGGCCAGCATCTTTATGTAAATCTTTTTCAGGGAATGTCTTTATAAAGAATAAAGGCCATGCTGAGAATCCCCTATGGTGAGATGGACTAGCCCAAAACCTGTCGGTAATGTCAGATTTCTACTACCTACTGTAAGTGACAGCAACATAGGAGAAAAGTAATGTATGGCTCATTTTACTCTGGGAGAAATGTACTTCTTATTTGTATGTGTTTTAAATTTTAAGATTTTCGCAACACTTCCTCTTTGATATTCTACTAGCCGCTATTGCTGCGTCATCCATTTTGCATTTACGTGTAAACTGAGCCTTTTGGCTTGGTGAAAACCACTATTACCTGAATAAGCTTAAAGTGAACCTGTGGCCAACTGGTTTATAGGGTGAGACTGTCAGAAATTATAATGTAGTGGTTTCCCATGGACTGCTTTCATTGAACTGCTTATTAACTGCATGCTGGACTCCTGTATTGCACTGAAATCCCATAGCCTGTTCCTGCTAGTTAAAGTGGACCTGAACTCAGAACTTTCTGCTCTAAAAGATAAGCAACAGCATAACCTTTTTTTTAAACAAACATTTTTGTTACAGCTGTTGCAAAACCTAAAATATACCTGCACCCTTTCTACTTCCTGATACATGGGAGCAGACCTATTGTTAACAGCCTGTGTCTTCAAATGAGCTCATCTGCCATCTCTGCGGTGGCAGTCATGTGACACAGGAGAAAGGTCAAATTAAAACCTGTGATTAGACACAAACAAGGGGAAATTTAAACAGGATAAACTCTCTAAATACATACAGGGTGCATTTTTCTGATTTCTTTTTGTTCTGTGCAAGAGTTCATGTCCACTTCTTCAGGCCTGAAACCTACTAGGTGTGCGTTTCTGAGCACTTTGTGACTTGAAAAGCTCTTGCTAATGTAATGCTATGGGTGTGATCCCACTAGACTAGAAAGATGTGATTTTATAAAAAACAAACAAAAAAACATAGCATTGTATTAGCAAAATTTGGGTAAAAAGGTGCCCCAGTGTGAATAAAATTCTATTAAAAACAAGATAAAGTCGAAAGAAAAATAAGCTGGCTTACCTCAATGATGAGATCTTTGTATAAACAAAAATATTTATTTAGCACAGGCAATGCATTTCATGGATCTAAGCCTGCTTCCTCAGACCAAAAACCGTTCCAATTGCAAATGGCCGATCTGCAAAGGGAAAATTGCAAATAGCCGATCAGCAAAGGAAGGCTCCCTTTGCTGATCGGCTATTTGCAATTGGCACTGTTACTGGCCTGAAGAAGCTGGCTTGGACCTGTGAAACGTGTTGCCTGTGCTAAATATTTCTTTTGTCTATACAAAGATCTTGTCATTGATGCAAGCCAGCTTATTTTTTTCGACTTTAACATGTTTGTAATCCAATTTTATTCACACTGGGGCACCTCTTTACCCAAATTTATGCTTTACGTGCCCCCCCCCCAACATACCCTTTTAGAGGGGTCTAGACAGACCACACATGGTTTAAACCAAAGCGATAATCGGTCACTTTTACTCAGGAGAGCGACCACACCCAGGTCTGGCTGGACCACCCAGAGTGGAGTCGGGCTTGTTGTCTCCTCCTGCTTCCTGTGGTCGGTTGCCCCTCTGCAACCCGCCTTTGTGATTAGTACAATTACCTTACCTGTCGATTTCCCCCATATGAAAACATATTGCGCTACTGGGCTCCCGTGTTGTTTTGTTTGTTTTTTCCTGTGTCTTTTTCTCTAAGGTGCTGAGACACCCCCTACTACTCTATTGCATTAGCAAGAGCTTTTCAAAATCACTAGCGCTTAGAAAAGGCTTCTAGTGGGTTTGAGCCCTTAAAAACCTTCACAAGTTTTGAACATGATAAACTGGCTGCGAGTTAATGAGAGATCATGCGTTAATAAATTTGTGTGAATTGCAAATGTTTCTTCGCTGTATATTTAATAATTTTTTTTTCTGTTACTGTGTATAGAGGAATCCCATTATCACCTTGCAGGGTGTTGCAGAAAGTCAGCGTTATGATGTTAAACTAGCAGGAAACCTTAAATGTGAAAACTGCGTATAATCAGTTTTTGCTTGTGATTTAAAGCAAAATTAAAGGCAAGTTAAAAATCATCTGCCCTGCATATAACCAAATTGTAGTCGTGTGGTTTTTTTTTTTTTTTTTTTTTTTTTTGGGGGGGGGGGGGGGGGGGGGGGCGCAGGTGGATCAGGTTGTTTTCAATTGATTCCGGATGGTTGATGGTTGGGGAAATTGGATCATTAATTGGCACCTTAAAGAGTAACTGTCAGGCTGCAGAAGCTAATTTAAACCTCTATTCTCCTGTGTTAAACAGTTTAGAAGGAAGCCAAAAAGCATTAGTGAAGATAAAAATCTCTCTTACCTTTGATCTGTGCTTATCAGAAAAGCTGTTATAGACCCAAGAGGACGCAAGCCGCATACTATACTGCAAAGCATTCTGGGGCCCTCCCCTCGGCTGCTAATGAGACGTTACAGCAGCTTGTAATCAGTCCAGCGCGTAGCACTGATAAATCTCCGGGCAGAGTACACTGCAGGAGTCAGCTATTGTTCCTAGCCACATGGCTCATTAATATTCACTGCACACTGTTATTCGGTATGAGCTTTTCTGTGATCAGGAAGCAGGCAGGACATGACGACACATTTGACAGAAAAACATGGAGCCTGCCATGAGCTGTCAGGAGCATCTATCTCTGCATATACTATATACAAATTCTGTGAAATCCAAACGTGGACAGTGAAATGCATATGTAATGTAAGTACAGCCAATCTTTAGCTACTGATATGTGTTTATTTTCTCTGAGACCTTATACCTAACAGCTCCTCTTTAATGGAGACAGGGTTCAAGGTTCAATCAACTCTCGATAAAACTTCTGCTGAAATCTGATCAAGCGTGACTGGGGCTAGATGGTAAAACTGTGTTCTTCCCCAAGCCCTATTGCGCTCGGCTAATGTTGGTAAGCTCCTGGCTGTCATGGCTCTCCTCCTCGCTCACTCCAGTCCTATCAGGGCAGCACATGGAGAGGAGGTGGGGCCAGGCAGGAGAGCATCCTCTGTAATAAACTCCCTGTGTTGCTGTGTCCAGCTGTCCCTGTTATTTGCATGGACAGCTGGATGGGACCAGGGAGCAAGGCGGGGACACGTGCGACGGGTTTACGGGCATGCGCACTGGCGGCGGTAGAATTTTTAAACTGGGTTGGGTCTACTAGTTGAATAATAATGGGGCAGGATGCACACTCCCACCTCTTTCCTGTGTGGCAGCAGATCGGGAGAGATGTCTGTCATACCAGTGTATAGAGCTACTGTTTTCTGCCAGAATTACTATGATGCAGACCTTTAGCGTGTAATTCAGGAAGAAAACTCTAGGGGGCAGCAGCGCTGTACACTGGTATAGCAGATGATGTTTATCACACTCTCTCTCTGCCTCAGCTGATGCTGACACACAGGACAAGAGAGCTGTGAGTGTGTGCATCCTGCCCCTTCATTATTGTTCACTGCTCTACCTGGCCCTGTCTCCTCTCTACTAGCTGCTCTTTGTCTGAGTGTGTGCAGCTAATGCACTAGCACCCATACAGCTGTTGGCACCCATTCACTCACTTACCAGCATCCTTCTTCTGCCTACCACCACCCCTTCACTAACCAAACAGCATCCAGCTGTCTGCCGACCAACACCCATTAACTCATCCACTGAGCAGCACCAGCCAGTCACACATCAGCACGTAGCCATCTGCCTATCAGCAGAGATTCCCTCACTTATCAGCATCCATTCACTCACGCAACAGCTTAGAGGCAGGCAGCCATTAGCACCCACCTATCTGCATTTGGCAAAGCAGTTCACATCCAATCACCCACCTACCATCAAGCAGTCAATCACCAGTCAATCACTCGCACATCAACAGGCAGCTTTTAAAGGATACCCGAAGTGACATGAGATAGACATGTGTATGTACAGTGCCTAGCACAAATAACTATGCTGTGTTCCTTTTTTTTTCTTCCTTTCTCTGTCTGAAAGAGTTAAATATCAGGTATGCAAGTGGCTGACTCAGTCCTGACTCAGACAGGAAGTGACTACAGTGTGATCCTCACTGATAAGAAATTCCAACTATAAAACACTTTCCTTTTTCTGAGAGAAAGAAAGATAAAAAGTGAATTTCTTATCAGTGAGGGTCACACTGTAGTCACTTCCTGACTAAGTCAGCCACTTACATACCTGATATTTAACTCTTTCAGACAGAGAAAGGAAAAAAGGAACACAGCATAGTTATTTGTGTGCTAGGCACTGTACATACACATGTCTATCTCATTATGTCACATGTCACATGTCACTTCGGGTATCCTTTAACATCCACCCACTTATTAGCAACCAACCAGCAACAACTAGTATCCACACCAAGGATGCAGCCACCCACCTAGCCATCAACACCTATCCTAATTTCTCCCACCCATACACAACCAGCAGTCATGCGGCAGAGGAGCCTGCTCATACTCTGTAAGGGCCCCGGGGGAGCACAGTCAATTGTGGGGATGGAGGGAGACCTATGGGCCTGTCAGCTGGCTCTGGGGCCCTTGGGTAAACTGCCCAAGTTTGTCCCCATGGAAGTACCGCTTCTGTAATTTCCTGTCCTGTCCCACCCAGCTAACTTTTCATGCCACCCTGCTGGAAAAAAAATGTCTGGGGAGAACACTGTACATCGATCGCTACTATACAGCCAATCTTTTCCCTTTTCTCCCTCCCAAATACAGATCTGATTGCAGAATTGGGCCATTCTCAGCCAGTTTGACTAGTTTAATTGACCATGTTAACTAGCGCCTAAAACTTGGCATACATTGGGGGTGGGGGCTGGGTTGGACTGGAATGATGTTTTGGGATTGTTATATGTATGTATTTAATTCAAAACTCAATAAACTTATTTAAAAAAAAAAAAAAAAAACCTTCGCATACATACTGTATAATGTGGTATATGATCAATATCTACCAAATTTTGATAGTTGATCAGTTTGACATATTTCCCCAGTAAATGTATCCGATCTCAGCAGATCCTTTTCTTCCTGCCACAAGCATTGTATAAAGTCATCTAGATAATCATGGCATTCCTAGCAGAGCCCCCCACCCCTCTGCTCAATATTCTATAGACTAAACCAAAAGTAAAATATTGTTGTGGTGCTTTTTTGTTTTGTTTTAGACCTTCATTGAATGTGATGTTTATAATGTATAATATATGCCTGCTTTGATGTTGAACATCTGCATTTCCCTGACATTCTCATTGCCGGGGATCAGTTGGCTATCACCAGCAAACATACAGACTGGACTGTTCAATGACTGCATTAGGTTTGTTCCCAGAAGCTTTTAGCACTGGCGTGAATCCAGTCTTGGGGTTTTTGTTGCGATACACAGTGTATGTCTAGTACTTTTTTTTTTTTTCTTCTGCCTGTTTTACTTCAGGTTTCCTTTTTGAAAGTGTTTAAACCAGTATGGTTTTCTAGTTCTGTGTACAGAGTGTTCTGTAGAGGAGCTCCAGGCTTTCCTTTCACTGCCTTGTACCATGGAATAGCAGGGATAGGAACAACTTGTTAGCAAAAGGACACTGAAACAATGTGTCTGATTTCCAGGAACATACTGGAGAATATGCGGGAACAGCAGGCCTGGACTTCATGTCAAAAAAGAATATTAAGTGGCTAGTTTGCATCCTTCACCGGGGTCCTATCTGTAGATTGGATAAGTGTATGGGCTTATTTATTTTACCAAACCATTCATTTATTGCATCGATATCCAGGGCTTTGGAGTCAGTACAAAAATCCACTGACTCAGGTTAGGATTCCTTCGACTCCTCTAATTTGCATATTACAATCTTGTTGATTGAAAGTATGCAACATGAAATGCATCTCAATTGCCAACGCCTAGGAATTTGAAAAGACAACTGAAGTGAGAGGGATATGGAAGCTGCCATATTTATTCCCTTTTAAACAATACCAGTTACCTGGATATCTGGAGGATCTTCTGCCTCTAAGACTTTTAGTCATAGAATAAAACTAGTCCTTGTTAAGAGTACTTGTAGAAGACAGGAACAAAGAACATCTATCAGGCAATAAGCGATGTAACTGTGGGTACATGTAAGAGTGATGTGCAGGTGCTCTGCAGGGGAATAAGGAGATTCTTCCTCTATTACACATTCTTCATGCACAATCCGAACCAGGTTTATGGGTGATAGACAACACCTCTGTGTTCAATGTGCACAACATTCTCAGTGGATTCCCTGCAGCTCTGTGGGGAGTGCATATGTAGAGTATAGTACTACTGTGTAACAAAGTAAACCTGAGACAGATGAAAGTTTTTTTATACATACCTGGGGCTTCCTCCAGCCGCCTTCAGGATAATCAGTCCCTCGTCCTCCTCCACCACCTGGATCTTCTGCTATGAGTCCAGGTAATTGAGCCAGTTAGGCGTAGTGCGCATGCACACATTCTGCCGTCGGGAGCGTACTACACCTGCGCAGCACTGTTGCGCAAGTGCAGTATGCTCCTGGCTGTGAGAGCAGCACGCGGCAGGACTGCGCTGACTGGCTGAATTACCGGGACTCCTAGCAGGAGATCCAGGTGGCGGAGGAGGACAGCGAAGGACTGATTAGCCTGAAGGAGGCTGGAGGAAGCCCCAGGTATGTACAATGGTTTGCAAAAGTATTCGGCCCCCTTGAAGTTTTTCCACATTTTGTCATATTACTGCCACAAACGTGAATCTATTGTATTGGAATTCCACGTGAAAGACCAATACAAAGTGGTGTACACGTGAGAAATGGAACGAAAATCATGCACGATTCAAAAAAAACCCAAAAAAACTTCAAAGTGGGGTGTGCGTAATTATTCAGCCCCCTGAGTCAATACTTTTATAGAACTACCTTTTTGCTGCAATTACAGCTGCCAGTCTTATGCAGTGTTCCCCAACCCTGTCCTCCAGGCCCACCAACAGTGCATGTTTTGTAGAAAGCCACAGAGGTAGTTAATCAGCTCTGCTGAGACACTAATTACCCCACCTGTGCATGTTTGTGGTTTCCTGCAAAACATGTACTGTTGGTGGGCCTTGAGGACAGGGTTGGGGAGCTCCTAGGGTATGTTTCTACCAGCTTTGCACATCTAGAGACT
>NW_027152684.1:0-34286 GCF_040937935.1 Hyperolius riggenbachi
ATTGAAAAACTGGTTACGTTTGCAATCGAAAGAAAAATGACTATAGTTGAAGAGGTAATGGCCCCTAAACTATGTTCTGGGATGAAAGTTACTGCTTCAGTGAAATCCGTTTGCAAATCGGAGTGATAGATTAGAATCGAGAGCCAACGGTAAGTTTTCTATGTTAAACCATTACACCATTGAAAAACTGGTTACGTTTGCAATCGAAAGAAAAATGACTATAGTTGAAGAGGTAATGGCCCCTAAACTATGTTCTGGGATGAAAGTTACAGCTTCAGTGAAATCCGTTTGCAAATCGGAGTGATAGATTAGAATCGAGAGCCAACGGTAAGTTTTCTATGTTAAACCATTACACCATTGAAAAACTGGTTACGTTTGCAATCGAAAGAAAAATGACTATAGTTGAAGAGGTAATGGCCCCTAAACTATGTTCTGGGATGAAAGTTACAGCTTCAGTGAAATCCGTTTGCAAATCGGAGTGATAGATTAGAATCGAGAGCCAACGGTAAGTTTTCTATGTTAAACCATTACACCATTGAAAAACTGGTTACGTTTGCAATCGAAAGAAAAATGACTATAGTTGAAGAGGTAATGGCCCCTAAACTATGTTCTGGGATGAAAGTTACAGCTTCAGTGAAATCCGTTTGCAAATCGGAGTGATAGATTAGAATCGAGAGCCAACGGTAAGTTTTCTATGTTAAACCATTACACCATTGAAAAACTGGTTACGTTTGCAATCGAAAGAAAAATGACTATAGTTGAAGAGGTAATGGCCCCTAAACTATGTTCTGGGATGAAAGTTACAGCTTCAGTGAAATCCGTTTGCAAATCGGAGTGATAGATTAGAATCGAGAGCCAACGGTAAGTTTTCTATGTTAAACCATTACACCATTGAAAAACTGGTTACGTTTGCAATCGAAAGAAAAATGACTATAGTTGAAGAGGTAATGGCCCCTAAACTATGTTCTGGGATGAAAGTTACAGCTTCAGTGAAATCCGTTTGCAAATCGGAGTGATAGATTAGAATCGAGAGCCAACGGTAAGTTTTCTATGTTAAACCATTACACCATTGAAAAACTGGTTACGTTTGCAATCGAAAGAAAAATGACTATAGTTGAAGAGGTAATGGCCCCTAAACTATGTTCTGGGATGAAAGTTACAGCTTCAGTGAAATCCGTTTGCAAATCGGAGTGATAGATTAGAATCGAGAGCCAACGGTAAGTTTTCTATGTTAAACCATTACACCATTGAAAAACTGGTTACGTTTGCAATCGAAAGAAAAATGACTATAGTTGAAGAGGTAATGGCCCCTAAACTATGTTCTGGGATGAAAGTTACAGCTTCAGTGAAATCCGTTTGCAAATCGGAGTGATAGATTAGAATCGAGAGCCAACGGTAAGTTTTCTATGTTAAACCATTACACCATTGAAAAACTGGTTACGTTTGCAATCGAAAGAAAAATGACTATAGTTGAAGAGGTAATGGCCCCTAAACTATGTTCTGGGATGAAAGTTACAGCTTCAGTGAAATCCGTTTGCAAATCGGAGTGATAGATTAGAATCGAGAGCCAACGGTAAGTTTTCTATGTTAAACCATTACACCATTGAAAAACTGGTTACGTTTGCAATCGAAAGAAAAATGACTATAGTTGAAGAGGTAATGGCCCCTAAACTATGTTCTGGGATGAAAGTTACAGCTTCAGTGAAATCCGTTTGCAAATCGGAGTGATAGATTAGAATCGAGAGCCAACGGTAAGTTTTCTATGTTAAACCATTACACCATTGAAAAACTGGTTACGTTTGCAATCGAAAGAAAAATGACTATAGTTGAAGAGGTAATGGCCCCTAAACTATGTTCTGGGATGAAAGTTACAGCTTCAGTGAAATCCGTTTGCAAATCGGAGTGATAGATTAGAATCGAGAGCCAACGGTAAGTTTTCTATGTTAAACCATTACACCATTGAAAAACTGGTTACGTTTGCAATCGAAAGAAAAATGACTATAGTTGAAGAGGTAATGGCCCCTAAACTATGTTCTGGGATGAAAGTTACAGCTTCAGTGAAATCCGTTTGCAAATCGGAGTGATAGATTAGAATCGAGAGCCAACGGTAAGTTTTCTATGTTAAACCATTACACCATTGAAAAACTGGTTACGTTTGCAATCGAAAGAAAAATGACTATAGTTGAAGAGGTAATGGCCCCTAAACTATGTTCTGGGATGAAAGTTACAGCTTCAGTGAAATCCGTTTGCAAATCGGAGTGATAGATTAGAATCGAGAGCCAACGGTAAGTTTTCTATGTTAAACCATTACACCATTGAAAAACTGGTTACGTTTGCAATCGAAAGAAAAATGACTATAGTTGAAGAGGTAATGGCCCCTAAACTATGTTCTGGGATGAAAGTTACAGCTTCAGTGAAATCCGTTTGCAAATCGGAGTGATAGATTAGAATCGAGAGCCAACGGTAAGTTTTCTATGTTAAACCATTACACCATTGAAAAACTGGTTACGTTTGCAATCGAAAGAAAAATGACTATAGTTGAAGAGGTAATGGCCCCTAAACTATGTTCTGGGATGAAAGTTACAGCTTCAGTGAAATCCGTTTGCAAATCGGAGTGATAGATTAGAATCGAGAGCCAACGGTAAGTTTTCTATGTTAAACCATTACACCATTGAAAAACTGGTTACGTTTGCAATCGAAAGAAAAATGACTATAGTTGAAGAGGTAATGGCCCCTAAACTATGTTCTGGGATGAAAGTTACAGCTTCAGTGAAATCCGTTTGCAAATCGGAGTGATAGATTAGAATCGAGAGCCAACGGTAAGTTTTCTATGTTAAACCATTACACCATTGAAAAACTGGTTACGTTTGCAATCGAAAGAAAAATGACTATAGTTGAAGAGGTAATGGCCCCTAAACTATGTTCTGGGATGAAAGTTACAGCTTCAGTGAAATCCGTTTGCAAATCGGAGTGATAGATTAGAATCGAGAGCCAACGGTAAGTTTTCTATGTTAAACCATTACACCATTGAAAAACTGGTTACGTTTGCAATCGAAAGAAAAATGACTATAGTTGAAGAGGTAATGGCCCCTAAACTATGTTCTGGGATGAAAGTTACAGCTTCAGTGAAATCCGTTTGCAAATCGGAGTGATAGATTAGAATCGAGAGCCAACGGTAAGTTTTCTATGTTAAACCATTACACCATTGAAAAACTGGTTACGTTTGCAATCGAAAGAAAAATGACTATAGTTGAAGAGGTAATGGCCCCTAAACTATGTTCTGGGATGAAAGTTACAGCTTCAGTGAAATCCGTTTGCAAATCGGAGTGATAGATTAGAATCGAGAGCCAACGGTAAGTTTTCTATGTTAAACCATTACACCATTGAAAAACTGGTTACGTTTGCAATCGAAAGAAAAATGACTATAGTTGAAGAGGTAATGGCCCCTAAACTATGTTCTGGGATGAAAGTTACAGCTTCAGTGAAATCCGTTTGCAAATCGGAGTGATAGATTAGAATCGAGAGCCAACGGTAAGTTTTCTATGTTAAACCATTACACCATTGAAAAACTGGTTACGTTTGCAATCGAAAGAAAAATGACTATAGTTGAAGAGGTAATGGCCCCTAAACTATGTTCTGGGATGAAAGTTACAGCTTCAGTGAAATCCGTTTGCAAATCGGAGTGATAGATTAGAATCGAGAGCCAACGGTAAGTTTTCTATGTTAAACCATTACACCATTGAAAAACTGGTTACGTTTGCAATCGAAAGAAAAATGACTATAGTTGAAGAGGTAATGGCCCCTAAACTATGTTCTGGGATGAAAGTTACAGCTTCAGTGAAATCCGTTTGCAAATCGGAGTGATAGATTAGAATCGAGAGCCAACGGTAAGTTTTCTATGTTAAACCATTACACCATTGAAAAACTGGTTACGTTTGCAATCGAAAGAAAAATGACTATAGTTGAAGAGGTAATGGCCCCTAAACTATGTTCTGGGATGAAAGTTACAGCTTCAGTGAAATCCGTTTGCAAATCGGAGTGATAGATTAGAATCGAGAGCCAACGGTAAGTTTTCTATGTTAAACCATTACACCATTGAAAAACTGGTTACGTTTGCAATCGAAAGAAAAATGACTATAGTTGAAGAGGTAATGGCCCCTAAACTATGTTCTGGGATGAAAGTTACAGCTTCAGTGAAATCCGTTTGCAAATCGGAGTGATAGATTAGAATCGAGAGCCAACGGTAAGTTTTCTATGTTAAACCATTACACCATTGAAAAACTGGTTACGTTTGCAATCGAAAGAAAAATGACTATAGTTGAAGAGGTAATGGCCCCTAAACTATGTTCTGGGATGAAAGTTACAGCTTCAGTGAAATCCGTTTGCAAATCGGAGTGATAGATTAGAATCGAGAGCCAACGGTAAGTTTTCTATGTTAAACCATTACACCATTGAAAAACTGGTTACGTTTGCAATCGAAAGAAAAATGACTATAGTTGAAGAGGTAATGGCCCCTAAACTATGTTCTGGGATGAAAGTTACAGCTTCAGTGAAATCCGTTTGCAAATCGGAGTGATAGATTAGAATCGAGAGCCAACGGTAAGTTTTCTATGTTAAACCATTACACCATTGAAAAACTGGTTACGTTTGCAATCGAAAGAAAAATGACTATAGTTGAAGAGGTAATGGCCCCTAAACTATGTTCTGGGATGAAAGTTACAGCTTCAGTGAAATCCGTTTGCAAATCGGAGTGATAGATTAGAATCGAGAGCCAACGGTAAGTTTTCTATGTTAAACCATTACACCATTGAAAAACTGGTTACGTTTGCAATCGAAAGAAAAATGACTATAGTTGAAGAGGTAATGGCCCCTAAACTATGTTCTGGGATGAAAGTTACAGCTTCAGTGAAATCCGTTTGCAAATCGGAGTGATAGATTAGAATCGAGAGCCAACGGTAAGTTTTCTATGTTAAACCATTACACCATTGAAAAACTGGTTACGTTTGCAATCGAAAGAAAAATGACTATAGTTGAAGAGGTAATGGCCCCTAAACTATGTTCTGGGATGAAAGTTACAGCTTCAGTGAAATCCGTTTGCAAATCGGAGTGATAGATTAGAATCGAGAGCCAACGGTAAGTTTTCTATGTTAAACCATTACACCATTGAAAAACTGGTTACGTTTGCAATCGAAAGAAAAATGACTATAGTTGAAGAGGTAATGGCCCCTAAACTATGTTCTGGGATGAAAGTTACAGCTTCAGTGAAATCCGTTTGCAAATCGGAGTGATAGATTAGAATCGAGAGCCAACGGTAAGTTTTCTATGTTAAACCATTACACCATTGAAAAACTGGTTACGTTTGCAATCGAAAGAAAAATGACTATAGTTGAAGAGGTAATGGCCCCTAAACTATGTTCTGGGATGAAAGTTACAGCTTCAGTGAAATCCGTTTGCAAATCGGAGTGATAGATTAGAATCGAGAGCCAACGGTAAGTTTTCTATGTTAAACCATTACACCATTGAAAAACTGGTTACGTTTGCAATCGAAAGAAAAATGACTATAGTTGAAGAGGTAATGGCCCCTAAACTATGTTCTGGGATGAAAGTTACAGCTTCAGTGAAATCCGTTTGCAAATCGGAGTGATAGATTAGAATCGAGAGCCAACGGTAAGTTTTCTATGTTAAACCATTACACCATTGAAAAACTGGTTACGTTTGCAATCGAAAGAAAAATGACTATAGTTGAAGAGGTAATGGCCCCTAAACTATGTTCTGGGATGAAAGTTACAGCTTCAGTGAAATCCGTTTGCAAATCGGAGTGATAGATTAGAATCGAGAGCCAACGGTAAGTTTTCTATGTTAAACCATTACACCATTGAAAAACTGGTTACGTTTGCAATCGAAAGAAAAATGACTATAGTTGAAGAGGTAATGGCCCCTAAACTATGTTCTGGGATGAAAGTTACAGCTTCAGTGAAATCCGTTTGCAAATCGGAGTGATAGATTAGAATCGAGAGCCAACGGTAAGTTTTCTATGTTAAACCATTACACCATTGAAAAACTGGTTACGTTTGCAATCGAAAGAAAAATGACTATAGTTGAAGAGGTAATGGCCCCTAAACTATGTTCTGGGATGAAAGTTACAGCTTCAGTGAAATCCGTTTGCAAATCGGAGTGATAGATTAGAATCGAGAGCCAACGGTAAGTTTTCTATGTTAAACCATTACACCATTGAAAAACTGGTTACGTTTGCAATCGAAAGAAAAATGACTATAGTTGAAGAGGTAATGGCCCCTAAACTATGTTCTGGGATGAAAGTTACAGCTTCAGTGAAATCCGTTTGCAAATCGGAGTGATAGATTAGAATCGAGAGCCAACGGTAAGTTTTCTATGTTAAACCATTACACCATTGAAAAACTGGTTACGTTTGCAATCGAAAGAAAAATGACTATAGTTGAAGAGGTAATGGCCCCTAAACTATGTTCTGGGATGAAAGTTACAGCTTCAGTGAAATCCGTTTGCAAATCGGAGTGATAGATTAGAATCGAGAGCCAACGGTAAGTTTTCTATGTTAAACCATTACACCATTGAAAAACTGGTTACGTTTGCAATCGAAAGAAAAATGACTATAGTTGAAGAGGTAATGGCCCCTAAACTATGTTCTGGGATGAAAGTTACAGCTTCAGTGAAATCCGTTTGCAAATCGGAGTGATAGATTAGAATCGAGAGCCAACGGTAAGTTTTCTATGTTAAACCATTACACCATTGAAAAACTGGTTACGTTTGCAATCGAAAGAAAAATGACTATAGTTGAAGAGGTAATGGCCCCTAAACTATGTTCTGGGATGAAAGTTACAGCTTCAGTGAAATCCGTTTGCAAATCGGAGTGATAGATTAGAATCGAGAGCCAACGGTAAGTTTTCTATGTTAAACCATTACACCATTGAAAAACTGGTTACGTTTGCAATCGAAAGAAAAATGACTATAGTTGAAGAGGTAATGGCCCCTAAACTATGTTCTGGGATGAAAGTTACAGCTTCAGTGAAATCCGTTTGCAAATCGGAGTGATAGATTAGAATCGAGAGCCAACGGTAAGTTTTCTATGTTAAACCATTACACCATTGAAAAACTGGTTACGTTTGCAATCGAAAGAAAAATGACTATAGTTGAAGAGGTAATGGCCCCTAAACTATGTTCTGGGATGAAAGTTACAGCTTCAGTGAAATCCGTTTGCAAATCGGAGTGATAGATTAGAATCGAGAGCCAACGGTAAGTTTTCTATGTTAAACCATTACACCATTGAAAAACTGGTTACGTTTGCAATCGAAAGAAAAATGACTATAGTTGAAGAGGTAATGGCCCCTAAACTATGTTCTGGGATGAAAGTTACAGCTTCAGTGAAATCCGTTTGCAAATCGGAGTGATAGATTAGAATCGAGAGCCAACGGTAAGTTTTCTATGTTAAACCATTACACCATTGAAAAACTGGTTACGTTTGCAATCGAAAGAAAAATGACTATAGTTGAAGAGGTAATGGCCCCTAAACTATGTTCTGGGATGAAAGTTACAGCTTCAGTGAAATCCGTTTGCAAATCGGAGTGATAGATTAGAATCGAGAGCCAACGGTAAGTTTTCTATGTTAAACCATTACACCATTGAAAAACTGGTTACGTTTGCAATCGAAAGAAAAATGACTATAGTTGAAGAGGTAATGGCCCCTAAACTATGTTCTGGGATGAAAGTTACAGCTTCAGTGAAATCCGTTTGCAAATCGGAGTGATAGATTAGAATCGAGAGCCAACGGTAAGTTTTCTATGTTAAACCATTACACCATTGAAAAACTGGTTACGTTTGCAATCGAAAGAAAAATGACTATAGTTGAAGAGGTAATGGCCCCTAAACTATGTTCTGGGATGAAAGTTACAGCTTCAGTGAAATCCGTTTGCAAATCGGAGTGATAGATTAGAATCGAGAGCCAACGGTAAGTTTTCTATGTTAAACCATTACACCATTGAAAAACTGGTTACGTTTGCAATCGAAAGAAAAATGACTATAGTTGAAGAGGTAATGGCCCCTAAACTATGTTCTGGGATGAAAGTTACAGCTTCAGTGAAATCCGTTTGCAAATCGGAGTGATAGATTAGAATCGAGAGCCAACGGTAAGTTTTCTATGTTAAACCATTACACCATTGAAAAACTGGTTACGTTTGCAATCGAAAGAAAAATGACTATAGTTGAAGAGGTAATGGCCCCTAAACTATGTTCTGGGATGAAAGTTACAGCTTCAGTGAAATCCGTTTGCAAATCGGAGTGATAGATTAGAATCGAGAGCCAACGGTAAGTTTTCTATGTTAAACCATTACACCATTGAAAAACTGGTTACGTTTGCAATCGAAAGAAAAATGACTATAGTTGAAGAGGTAATGGCCCCTAAACTATGTTCTGGGATGAAAGTTACAGCTTCAGTGAAATCCGTTTGCAAATCGGAGTGATAGATTAGAATCGAGAGCCAACGGTAAGTTTTCTATGTTAAACCATTACACCATTGAAAAACTGGTTACGTTTGCAATCGAAAGAAAAATGACTATAGTTGAAGAGGTAATGGCCCCTAAACTATGTTCTGGGATGAAAGTTACAGCTTCAGTGAAATCCGTTTGCAAATCGGAGTGATAGATTAGAATCGAGAGCCAACGGTAAGTTTTCTATGTTAAACCATTACACCATTGAAAAACTGGTTACGTTTGCAATCGAAAGAAAAATGACTATAGTTGAAGAGGTAATGGCCCCTAAACTATGTTCTGGGATGAAAGTTACAGCTTCAGTGAAATCCGTTTGCAAATCGGAGTGATAGATTAGAATCGAGAGCCAACGGTAAGTTTTCTATGTTAAACCATTACACCATTGAAAAACTGGTTACGTTTGCAATCGAAAGAAAAATGACTATAGTTGAAGAGGTAATGGCCCCTAAACTATGTTCTGGGATGAAAGTTACAGCTTCAGTGAAATCCGTTTGCAAATCGGAGTGATAGATTAGAATCGAGAGCCAACGGTAAGTTTTCTATGTTAAACCATTACACCATTGAAAAACTGGTTACGTTTGCAATCGAAAGAAAAATGACTATAGTTGAAGAGGTAATGGCCCCTAAACTATGTTCTGGGATGAAAGTTACAGCTTCAGTGAAATCCGTTTGCAAATCGGAGTGATAGATTAGAATCGAGAGCCAACGGTAAGTTTTCTATGTTAAACCATTACACCATTGAAAAACTGGTTACGTTGCAATCGAAAGAAAAATGACTATAGTTGAAGAGGTAATGGCCCCTAAACTATGTTCTGGGATGAAAGTTACAGCTTCAGTGAAATCCGTTTGCAAATCGGAGTGATAGATTAGAATCGAGAGCCAACGGTAGTTTTCTATGTTAAACCATTACACCATTGAAAAACTGGTTACGTTTGCAATCGAAAGAAAAATGACTATAGTTGAAGAGGTAATGGCCCCTAAACTATGTTCTGGGATGAAAGTTACAGCTTCAGTGAAATCCGTTTGCAAATCGGAGTGATAGATTAGAATCGAGAGCCAACGGTAAGTTTTCTATGTTAAACCATTACACCATTGAAAAACTGGTTACGTTTGCAATCGAAAGAAAAATGACTATAGTTGAAGAGGTAATGGCCCCTAAACTATGTTCTGGGATGAAAGTTACAGCTTCAGTGAAATCCGTTTGCAAATCGGAGTGATAGATTAGAATCGAGAGCCAACGGTAAGTTTTCTATGTTAAACCATTACACCATTGAAAAACTGGTTACGTTTGCAATCGAAAGAAAAATGACTATAGTTGAAGAGGTAATGGCCCCTAAACTATGTTCTGGGATGAAAGTTACAGCTTCAGTGAAATCCGTTTGCAAATCGGAGTGATAGATTAGAATCGAGAGCCAACGGTAAGTTTTCTATGTTAAACCATTACACCATTGAAAAACTGGTTACGTTTGCAATCGAAAGAAAAATGACTATAGTTGAAGAGGTAATGGCCCCTAAACTATGTTCTGGGATGAAAGTTACAGCTTCAGTGAAATCCGTTTGCAAATCGGAGTGATAGATTAGAATCGAGAGCCAACGGTAAGTTTTCTATGTTAAACCATTACACCATTGAAAAACTGGTTACGTTTGCAATCGAAAGAAAAATGACTATAGTTGAAGAGGTAATGGCCCCTAAACTATGTTCTGGGATGAAAGTTACAGCTTCAGTGAAATCCGTTTGCAAATCGGAGTGATAGATTAGAATCGAGAGCCAACGGTAGGTTTTCTATGTTAAACCATTACACCATTGAAAAACTGGTTACGTTTGCAATCGAAAGAAAAATGACTATAGTTGAAGAGGTAATGGCCCTAAACTATGTTCTGGGATGAAAGTTACAGCTTCAGTGAAATCCGTTTGCAAATCGGAGTGATAGATTAGAATCGAGAGCCAACGGTAAGTTTTCTATGTTAAACCATTACACCATTGAAAAACTGGTTACGTTTGCAATCGAAAGAAAAATGACTATAGTTGAAGAGGTAATGGCCCCTAAACTATGTTCTGGGATGAAAGTTACAGCTTCAGTGAAATCCGTTTGCAAATCGGAGTGATAGATTAGAATCGAGAGCCAACGGTAAGTTTTCTATGTTAAACCATTACACCATTGAAAAACTGGTTATGTTTGCAATCGAAAGAAAAATGACTATAGTTGAAGAGGTAATGGCCCCTAAACTATGTTCTGGGATGAAAGTTACAGCTTCAGTGAAATCCGTTTGCAAATCGGAGTGATAGATTAGAATCGAGAGCCAACGGTAAGTTTTCTATGTTAAACCATTACACCATTGAAAAACTGGTTACGTTTGCAATCGAAAGAAAAATGACTATAGTTGAAGAGGTAATGGCCCCTAAACTATGTTCTGGGATGAAAGTTACAGCTTCAGTGAAATCCGTTTGCAAATCGGAGTGATGGATTAGAATCGAGAGCCAACGGTAAGTTTTCTATGTTAAACCATTACACCATTGAAAAACTGGTTACGTTTGCAATCGAAAGAAAAATGACTATAATTGAAGAGGTAATGGCCCCTAAACTATGTTCTGGGATGAAAGTTACAGCTTCAGTGAAATCCGTTTGCAAATCGGAGTGATAGATTAGAATCGAGAGCCAACGGTAAGTTTTCTATGTTAAACCATTACACCATTGAAAAACTGGTTACGTTTGCAATCGAAAGAAAAATGACTATAGTTGAAGAGGTAATGGCCCCTAAACTATGTTCTGGGATGAAAGTTACAGCTTCAGTGAAATCCGTTTGCAAATCGGAGTGATAGATTAGAATCGAGAGCCAACGGTAAGTTTTCTATGTTAAACCATTACACCATTGAAAAACTGGTTACGTTTGCAATCGAAAGAAAAATGACTATAGTTGAAGAGGTAATGGCCCCTAAACTATGTTCTGGGATGAAAGTTACAGCTTCAGTGAAATCCTTTTGCAAATCGGAGTGATAGATTAGAATCGAGAGCCAACGGTAAGTTTTCTATGTTAAACCATTACACCATTGAAAAACTGGTTACGTTTGCAATCGAAAGAAAAATGACTATAGTTGAAGAGGTAATGGCCCCTAAACTATGTTCTGGGATGAAAGTTACAGCTTCAGTGAAATCCGTTTGCAAATCGGAGTGATAGATTAGAATCGAGAGCCAACGGTAAGTTTTCTATGTTAAACCATTACACCATTGAAAAACTGGTTACGTTTGCAATCGAAAGAAAAATGACTATAGTTGAAGAGGTAATGGCCCCTAAACTATGTTCTGGGATGAAAGTTACAGCTTCAGTGAAATCCGTTTGCAAATCGGAGTGATAGATTAGAATCGAGAGCCAACGGTAAGTTTTCTATGTTAAACCATTACACCATTGAAAAACTGGTTACGTTTGCAATCGAAAGAAAAATGACTATAGTTGAAGAGGTAATGGCCCCTAAACTATGTTCTGGGATGAAAGTTACAGCTTCAGTGAAATCCGTTTGCAAATCGGAGTGATAGATTAGAATCGAGAGCCAACGGTAAGTTTTCTATGTTAAACCATTACACCATTGAAAAACTGGTTACGTTTGCAATCGAAAGAAAAATGACTATAGTTGAAGAGGTAATGGCCCCTAAACTATGTTCTGGGATGAAAGTTACAGCTTCAGTGAAATCCGTTTGCAAATCGGAGTGATAGATTAGAATCGAGAGCCAACGGTAAGTTTTGTATGTTAAACCATTACACCATTGAAAAACTGGTTACGTTTGCAATCGAAAGAAAAATGACTATAGTTGAAGAGGTAATGGCCCCTAAACTATGTTCTGGGATGAAAGTTACAGCTTCAGTGAAATCCGTTTGCAAATCGGAGTGATAGATTAGAATCGAGAGCCAACGGTAAGTTTTCTATGTTAAACCATTACACCATTGAAAAACTGGTTACGTTTGCAATCGAAAGAAAAATGACTATAGTTGAAGAGGTAATGGCCCCTAAACTATGTTCTGGGATGAAAGTTACAGCTTCAGTGAAATCCGTTTGCAAATCGGAGTGATAGATTAGAATCGAGAGCCAACGGTAAGTTTTCTATGTTAAGCCATTACACCATTGAAAAACTGGTTACGTTTGCAATCGAAAGAAAAATGACTATAGTTGAAGAGGTAATGGCCCCTAAACTATGTTCTGGGATGAAAGTTACAGCTTCAGTGAAATCCGTTTGCAAATCGGAGTGATAGATTAGAATCGAGAGCCAACGGTAAGTTTTCTATGTTAAACCATTACACCATTGAAAAACTGGTTACGTTTGCAATCGAAAGAAAAATGACTATAGTTGAAGAGGTAATGGCCCCTAAACTATGTTCTGGGATGAAAGTTACAGCTTCAGTGAAATCCGTTTGCAAATCGGAGTGATAGATTAGAATCGAGAGCCAACGGTAAGTTTTCTATGTTAAACCAATTCCATTAATTTTTATTGAAATTTTAAAACAAACAAATATCAGTACATATACAACAGTACTGTCAATATTATTACAGTAGGGTAACAGTATAAACATATTATTAAATTTAATTCTCAAAGTATATTAATAACACGTTAACAGTATAGAATTGCATATATAATGTAGAGTTCTCTTTTTATATATATTCACATTGTATAGTTATAGATCAATTTGTTTAATGAGATTTGTATCTTTATTGGGTATAACCTTTAATATTAAATAATAATGCAGAACATTTTATTAAAATTGTCTAAAATAAATAAAAAGTAAAGTAATAATCAATACTGTAAGTAATACAACAAAATCCTATTCAATTTTCAAAAATTATTGGTTATGCATTAGAAATATTTATTAAGCTTTGTATGGCATACAGAACTTGGTAAATGTTTTGTTTGAGAGCAATGCGCACATATGTGTTAATAATGCGTATATGCGTATTTTCAAAAGTATTGTGAGACGCGTATATATGTTCATAAACCGCATATGCATATTTTACTAAGTATGGCAGAACGCGTACATATATGTTTATAAAGCGTAAATGCGTATTTTTAATTTAAAAAAAGTATTGCGGAACGCGTACATATGCTTCATTATGTGTATGCGTAGTTTCGAGAATATTACTGGACGCGTACGTATATGCTTATGAAGCGTAAATGCGTATTTTTTTATTTCTAAAAAGGTATTGCGGAATGCGTATATTTGTTTCATGAAGCGTATGTATCTATTTTTTTAAAAAATATTGCAGAACGCGTACAGATATGGTTTCAGTGCGTATATGCATACTTAAAAGTTATTATTACTGCTTAAGATATGCTTTAAATTCGTATATGCGTAAATAAAATTTTATTTCCTGCCACTCATTAACTCGTATGTTTATGTCCATAGAGCATATATTTGTATTTTAACAATACGCATATAACAGGTTATCATTTACGCGTAATCATATGTCTGTGATGCATATATGCGTAATTAAAGATTTTAAAATTCCAATATAAAGTAATTGAAAGATTATTCTTGAGTTCTTAAATGTATGCAACAGCTCTCAAACAAACCGAAGTATCAATACATATTAAAGTTTGGTGGGGTTATATTAAATTATAGTTGTTTGCATAAACCCATGAGTATAATCCATAAAAGTATTCCTAATTAAATGAATAGGATTAAAATTTATGAGAATGTATTAATCGAACTAACCTAATTTGGTCTAATAGAACACAGTAAAGATTATACTAGCGTTGCTTCGATAAGGGTCCTCTCGACCTGGAAAGTGGGGGTGTTTTTCAACCTCCCTTCTGAAATTCCAGGGAGTGGAACCTATTGGTTCAATCCATTAACTGTGTTTAATGTGTTTAATGTTATATGTTATATCCAATTGTAATATACCTGTAAGATTAGTTACATATTTAAGAACTGTAATATATATATGAAGTTCCAATTCTATAGTAAATTAGATATAGTATAATATCTATTAAACTAAACTAACTACAAAAAAAAAATATTAACAAACATGTATTGTCATTCCCAATGTATGTTGCAGGAGTCAAAGTTAAGGTTTTAGATGTTGTTACCTTATGTGTAAGGAATCTATTATCTCAGTAGAAAACTAGTCTGGAGTTACCTGGTAATTAATTTTGTCCCACAGTGTAAGAGGTTCAGTATCCTAAAATTCCAATACTTTTGATTTTCTGTAAACCGTCGGCCAGAGTTTGACTCTATTCATAAAGGGCCCCATTGTACCACTCCTGATTGCCCAGGATTTTTCTGCTAAAATGTTAGATTCCACATTTTTAAGAATCTCCCCGAAGACTGGAATTTCTGATGATTTCCAATTAATGGCTATCTGGTTCTTAGTTGCTATAAACATATGATTTGCTATAAATCTTTCCTGAAATGGTAAATCTTCAGCACCAAAATGAAACAAAGCTAAACCTGGCGGAATGGTTTGGAGAGACGTGGGTAGTTTTTTCAAGAATTGTTCAATGGCTTTCCATAAAACTTTGATTTTAGGGCACTCCCACCAAATATGTTCCATGGCACCCGTCAGGTTACACCCCCTCCAACAAAGGGGAGATGATTGGATATCAAATTTAGCAATCTTTGCAGGGGTCATATACCATCGCCAAATGAGTTTAAATAGTCCTTCATGGTGGTTTATACAGTGAGATGATTTTTTCAATGTTCTAATTGCTTTTTCCCAATCTTCCGAATCTACTTCATATCCCAAAAAGTCCTGCCATTTTTTCAATTGCCATTTTGGAGTTTCCTCCTTTATTTCTAATAAAATTCTATAAAAGGTAGAGATGCCTTTTAATTTTATCCCCTCCGGTTGTACAATTTTTCTAATTTTAGGTGGTAAAAGTTCTGGATTATATGTGTGTGTATTCATAAATTTATAAATTTTGTTATATATAGGTCTATCAGTGAGCGGGATACCAAAATCATTGGCTAGTTGATCAAATGGTATAATAGTACCATCCTCATTCAATAATTCTTCCAAGTAATCAATGTCATAATAATTAGTCCAATCTGCCAAATTAATATCTTTAATAACTGAGTGTAAAATATTCAAAGGTGTGGGCTTAGAGGTGGATAAAACGTCTTTCTTACAGAGTTTTAACAGTTCCTTCCAGATTTTTAGGGAGTTAGCTGTTATGGGGTTATATATGTTTTGGTTCACTTTCCAAATTACTCTTGATTGAAGATATAGTTTGAGAGAGCCATATGGAAGCTGTTCCTCTTCTATTGAAAGCCATTGTTTGGAGTAATCTTCTAGCCAAATTGATCTAACTTGGTCTAAAATTGCCGCTTTATAATAATATTCTAGTTTAGGCACACCTAGACCTAGATTTGTAATATGAGATGTAATAATTTTGTTTGAAACTCTGGATTTTTTGCCCATAAGAATATAGTTGTTTAGATCTTTTTGTAATTTATTAAAAAATGTTAGGGGAACTTTTATAGGAAGGTTTCTGAATAAGTAGAGTAATTGTGGTAATACCATCATTTTGAAAGCCGCTGCTCTCCCCATCCAGGAAAATTCTAGTTTTGCCAATGAATCCAGTTTGGTTTTAAGTTTATTAAGCCAAGGACTGTAGTTTTCCTTGTTCAACTGGGAAATTTTTGGAGTCATTTGTACACCAAGGTATTTTAATTTTTTCTCGCTCCATAAATAATGGCTGGACTTTTTGAGATCTTCCTTCATTTTTTGTGAGACATTACATGGTAATACTACCGTTTTTTTCTGATTTAGTTTATAATATGAGACCATAGAATATTCATCTAATTCTTTCTTAACATTTGGCAATGATATATTGGGTTTTTGTAAATACAAAATCACATCGTCTGCATAGAGACCTAACTTATGGGTAGTTTTATTTATTTTGATTCCATGAATTTGGGAGTTGTTTCTAATTTTTTGAGCTAATGGTTCTATAGATAAATTAAATATCAATGGGGAGAGGGGGCAACCCTGACGGGTACCATTCTTGATATCAAATGGGCGTGAGATGGAGCCTGATGACATAACCCTGGCCGAAGGTTGAGTGTAAAGAGCTAGGATTGCTTTGTGAAGGAAATTGGGGAAACCAAACTTGATCAAGACTCTAGAGAGGTATAACCAATTGACTCTGTCGAACGCCTTCTCCGCGTCTAAAGAGACGAGGAGGGTAGGCGTCCGACAGAGTCCCAACCTATGTATCAAATCCAACAATTTACGAGTTCCATCACTCGTTGATCTACCGGTGGTGAAACCGACCTGATCCGGATGTATAAGTTTTGGCATCAGTGGTGACAGTCTGTTGGCGATTATCTTAGCATATATTTTAATGTCTGAATTAAGTAAAGAAATTGGTCGGTAACTTCCTGGGTCAAGGGGGTCCTTATCTTCTTTGGGTATGGTGGATATCAAAGCTGTCAGTGATTCCCTAGGGAAAGCACCTGTGGTTACTATCTCATTAAACATATCTGTTAAAGGCTGTATAAGTATTTTTGTGAATTTTTTATAATAATCGTTGATGAAACCATCTGGTCCAGGCGCTTTATCTCTTTTAAGAGAAGCAATGGCAGCTTCAACCTCCTGTTGACGGAAAGGTACGTTTATAGATTTTTGTTCAAATTCTGTTAATGTTGGTAGATTTATTTTTTCTAAATATTTGTCTATTTCTAAAATGTTTGGGGAATGAATGTTTGGGTCTTTTTCTAAATTATATAAGTCCTCGTAGTAGGTAGCTAAAGTGTCCACAATGTCTTGGGGGTGATGAATGTCGGTCTTTGTCCTGGGATGTCTAATTTTTAATATTCTTTGTCGAATTCTCCTACCCTTAATTTTTCTAGCCATGGCCTTCCCTGCTCTATTTTTGTCATAATACCAGTGTTCTTTTAGAATTGTTTGCCATTTATCGTATTGGGAATATAAACAGTCAGCTAAGTCTTGTCTGGTTACTTCTAACATCCGGATCAGGTCTCGTCTCCCCCCAGCAAATACTTTCCCCTCTAACGTTCTAATTTTATTCAAAAGAAGATTGGTTTTTTCTTGTTGTTTCTTTTTTTGAATTGCTCCTAATTTCATAAATACTCCGCGCATAAATGCCTTGTGAGCATTCCAAATATTTGTTTTAGATACATCATCTGTGTTGTTAAATTTGAAATATTCTACCAATTCTTTTTGTATTAGGGGGAAAGTATGTTCAGAATTAAGAGTATATTTATTTAATTTCCAAATATATTGTTGTGGGGATGAATTTTTAAGCTGTATTGTAACAAATAATGGTGAGTGGTCCGACCATATTCTAGAGGCAATCTCAATGTCCGTGACTAGTGGCAAGGAAAACCCATTGGTTAAACATAAATCAATTCGAGTAAATGATTGATGAATTGGAGAGTAATATGTATATTGTTTGTCAGTAGGATGCATACATCTCCACGTATCAAAGAGCTCATAGCTTGTTAAAGAGTTTTGTAAAATTGAATGAATTGATCTAGTTCTGGAAGTGCAGTCTAATTGGGGAGCAACAACAGAATTAAAATCCCCTAATATAAATAAATTTCCCTCTGTTTTTTTGGTTATCAATTTTAATTTTTTATTTATAAATTTTATCTGATGAGAATTGGGAGAGTATAAATTAACAAATGTGTAAGTTTGAGAATTGATTGTTCCTTTAACTATTACTAGTCGTCCGTCATCACTGGAGTAGGATTCCTTAACCACCAGTCCCAGACCATCTTTGACTGCTATACAGACACCTGCCTTTCTTTTATTATTTTTCATAGTAGAGTGAAAGATTTTTGAAAACTGATTAATCTTAAATTTTTCTGCTGTCAATTTTTTCAGGTGGGTTTCCTGCAAACAAATTATATCTATTTTTTGTTCCTTAATTAATTTTTGGACCAAGAAGCGTTTCCGGTATGAGTTCAGACCTCTCACATTAAGAGACATTACCTTAAAGTTCTGCGCCATACATCTGTGAGTATGTGATTAAGAAGTAAAAATTATATAATATATGAATTTCTCTCCGACTAGTTTCCTTAGTGCACCATCTATAGATGACATCTTTGCAATATCTGCATATCTTACTCCTGTTTGGAAATAGAAAAGTTAGGTAAAACATCCAAATACATACAGTACCCATAATAGAGCAGCAACCTGGGAATGAACAATAAGTGAAATAAGAAACAACAAAGAAATTAGATAAACAAGTAGCAGCTTCACAGGTATCCGGTTCTACCTTCGACAACTGCTACTAGGATTAGTCCTTAATCCAGTAAAACAAAGAATATAAGGACCTCCCAACAAAGAATTTCAGAAAAGAGAAAAAACAAAAAACTAGAAATTTAAAAAAAAAAAAAAAAAAACAAGAAACAAAAGAGTAACCTACAAATAGGTCCTAGGACCTATTTAAAAACAATGTCCACCGGTGTGGACTCAGAGAAGATGTCCTCCAATGGGGAAACTCCCAGGGAGAAGATCTAGTGGGGGGAAATAAGTTTGTGGTTGGACACTAATGCTCAAGTGTCACCTGTTGCCTCAGCCAATTTTTCTTTTTCTTTTTCCAGTGGTGGTTGTTGTGGTTGAGTAGTGTCCATCGGAACAGGAGAAGGTTTGAATGGGTTTGGCTTAATTGAAGCCGGTTTAGGAGCAATCGGAGGTCTGTAAGACTTTTCTTTCTGTTGTTCTCTTGGAATAAAGACTGGAATATTCCAACTATGTAGAAGTTCCTTTCCTTCTTTTGGAGACTTGACTATATGTTTGATTCCATTGTCATTTACAATGAGTTTGATTGGGAAGCCCCAAGAGTACTTTATTTTGTTGTGTCTCAAGGTTGTGGTTACCTGGGAAAAGTTGCGTCGTGCCTGTAGAGTAGCTTGTGAAAGATCCTGGTATAATCGGATGTCTTTATATTCTGGAGGTAAGCTCTTACCCTCTCTAGTGGTGCCCAGAAGCAGTTCCTTCACATGGAAAAAATGTATTCGCGTAATTACATCCCTGGGTAAGTGATTAGGCAGATGACTAGGCTTGGGGAGCCGATGAGCTCTGTCCACAGTGAGCTCACT
Organism: Hyperolius riggenbachi; assembly: GCF_040937935.1. NCBI lineage: Eukaryota > Metazoa > Chordata > Amphibia > Anura > Hyperoliidae > Hyperolius > Hyperolius riggenbachi. Next base: position 19,575 of record NW_027152684.1, read on the forward strand.
TTTATTTAATGCAGGAAATGTAGTGTGTAGCATTTTGGCCACATAGTCTTTGAGTTCATCGTTGCCCACGGTTTCAGGAACACCTCTTAACTTTAAATTATTCCTGCGGTTCCTATCTTCGGCATCCGCAACCTTGCTCTTCAACCACTCATTTTCTTGAATTACTACTTTGTGCGATTCCACAAGTTCATTGTGTGCAGTAGCCATCTCTTCCATCCTGTTCTCAAGCATTTCAAACCTCTGTTCAGTGTCGTTGGCAAATTTATTCAAAAATCCAACCATTGTATGTAAATCTCTTTGAAAATTTGAGATATTGTTTTTAGTTTCCAAATGAAAGGATATCATAAAGTTTTTGAAAAAACTTTGCGTAATAAGTTGTTCCGATGCCGATATAGATGCCAAGGAATCAGGTATCTCGGATGGATGCGTTAAAGTGTTTGATGGTCTCTGTCCAGTCTGCAGATTATATTCTGTCTGAGGGTCTGTGTTGTCCCTTCTATCTTCATTGTTATCATCCTTTTGCTCTGTGGAACGCGTATATTTTTCCGCATACGCGTATGTGTTGTCAGTGGAACGCGTACTTTTTTCCGCGTACGCATGCGCATGTTCAGAAGGATGCGGAAGAGCTGCTATGGTAACGCGGCCAGCGGCATGCGTACTTTTTGATGCGTACGTACGCATTGGCGGTTTGAGCGGGCTTCTTTCCCTGTCTCCGCCAGATTCATCTTCTACATCATCATAGTCCTCAGGGATGCCCCTAGGTCGGGGGGTATATAGGGGAGCAAATCTATTCCTCTGGGCAAGCGGTGGAGGTGTTTTGTAAATCTCCTCAGTGCTGTTGCTAGGCCTATAACGGTGGCCATCTTGGTTTCTCTCACTGGAAAAGTCAGTCAGTCTTTTAGGGGTTGTAGGAGGTGATTTCCTCCGATTTGTGGCTTTATTCCACTCCTGCGTCATCTCTAAGTCTTCACCCACCTTTTAAGTTGAAAATGAGGCAGCCAGGAACGCTTTTAGTAGCTGAATTTAGTGTCTGTCACAGAGAGCTGCAGGCTCAGGCTTCCATCAGTCTCTGTGGCTAGGCCACGCCCCCTTTTCTATGTTAAACCATTACACCATTGAAAAACTGGTTACGTTTGCAATCGAAAGAAAAATGACTATAGTTGAAGAGGTAATGGCCCCTAAACTATGTTCTGGGATGAAAGTTACAGCTTCAGTGAAATCCGTTTGCAAATCGGAGTGATAGATTAGAATCGAGAGCCAACGGTAAGTTTTCTATGTTAAACCATTACACCATTGAAAAACTGGTTACGTTTGCAATCGAAAGAAAAATGACTATAGTTGAAGAGGTAATGGCCCCTAAACTATGTTCTGGGATGAAAGTTACAGCTTCAGTGAAATCCGTTTGCAAATCGGAGTGATAGATTAGAATCGAGAGCCAACGGTAAGTTTTCTATGTTAAACCATTCCACCATTGAAAAACTGGTTACGTTTGCAATCGAAAGAAAAATGACTATAGTTGAAGAGGTAATGGCCCCTAAACTATGTTCTGGGATGAAAGTTACAGCTTCAGTGAAATCCGTTTGCAAATCGGAGTGATAGATTAGAATCGAGAGCCAACGGTAAGTTTTCTATGTTAAACCATTACACCATTGAAAAACTGGTTACGTTTGCAATCGAAAGAAAAATGACTATAGTTGAAGAGGTAATGGCCCCTAAACTATGTTCTGGGATGAAAGTTACAGCTTCAGTGAAATCCGTTTGCAAATCGGAGTGATAGATTAGAATCGAGAGCCAACTGTAAGTTTTCTATGTTAAACCATTACACCATTGAAAAACTGGTTACGTTTGCAATCGAAAGAAAAATGACTATAGTTGAAGAGGTAATGGCCCCTAAACTATGTTCTGGGATGAAAGTTACAGCTTCAGTGAAATCCGTTTGCAAATCGGAGTGATAGATTAGAATCGAGAGCCAACGGTAAGTTTTCTATGTTAAACCATTACACCATTGAAAAACTGGTTACGTTTGCAATCGAAAGAAAAATGACTATAGTTGAAGAGGTAATGGCCCCTAAACTATGTTCTGGGATGAAAGTTACAGCTTCAGTGAAATCCGTTTGCAAATCGGAGTGATAGATTAGAATCGAGAGCCAACGGTAAGTTTTCTATGTTAAACCATTACACCATTAAAAAACTGGTTACGTTTGCAATCGAAAGAAAAATGACTATAGTTGAAGAGGTAATGGCCCCTAAACTATGTTCTGGGATGAAAGTTACAGCTTCAGTGAAATCCGTTTGCAAATCGGAGTGATAGATTAGAATCGAGAGCCAACGGTAAGTTTTCTATGTTAAACCATTACACCATTGAAAAACTGGTTACGTTTGCAATCGAAAGAAAAATGACTATAGTTGAAGAGGTAATGGCCCCTAAACTATGTTCTGGGATGAAAGTTACAGCTTCAGTGAAATCCGTTTGCAAATCGGAGTGATAGATTAGAATCGAGAGCCAACGGTAAGTTTTCTATGTTAAACCATTACACCATTGAAAAACTGGTTACGTTTGCAATCGAAAGAAAAATGACTATAGTTGAAGAGGTAATGGCCCCTAAACTATGTTCTGGGATGAAAGTTACAGCTTCAGTGAAATCCGTTTGCAAATCGGAGTGATAGATTAGAATCGAGAGCCAACGGTAAGTTTTCTATGTTAAACCATTACACCATTGAAAAACTGGTTACGTTTGCAATCGAAAGAAAAATGACTATAGTTGAAGAGGTAATGGCCCCTAAACTATGTTCTGGGATGAAAGTTACAGCTTCAGTGAAATCCGTTTGCAAATCGGAGTGATAGATTAGAATCGAGAGCCAACGGTAAGTTTTCTATGTTAAACCATTACACCATTGAAAAACTGGTTACGTTTGCAATCGAAAGAAAAATGACTATAGTTGAAGAGGTAATGGCCCCTAAACTATGTTCTGGGATGAAAGCTACAGCTTCAGTGAAATCCGTTTGCAAATCGGAGTGATAGATTAGAATCGAGAGCCAACGGTAAGTTTTGTATGTTAAACCATTACACCATTGAAAAACTGGTTACGTTTGCAATCGAAAGAAAAATGACTATAGTTGAAGAGGTAATGGCCCCTAAACTATGTTCTGGGATGAAAGTTACAGCTTCAGTGAAATCCGTTTGCAAATCGGAGTGATAGATTAGATTCGAGAGCCAACGGTAAGTTTTCTATGTTAAACCATTACACCATTGAAAAACTGGTTACGTTTGCAATCGAAAGAAAAATGACTATAGTTGAAGAGGTAATGGCCCCTAAACTATGTTCTGGGATGAAAGTTACAGCTTCAGTGAAATCCATTTGCAAATCGGAGTGATAGATTAGAATCGAGAGCCAACGGGAGGTTTTATATGTTAAACCATTACACCATTAAAAACCGGTTACGTTTGCAATCGAAAGAAAAATGACTATAGTTGAAGAGGTAATGGCCCCTAAACTATGTTCTGGGATGAAAGTTACAGCTTCAGTGAAATCCGTTTGCAAATCGGAGTGATAGATTAGAATCGAGAGCCAACGGTAAGTTTTCTATGTTAAACCATTACACCATTGAAAAACTGGTTACGTTTGCAATCGAAAGAAAAATGACTATAGTTGAAGAGGTAATGGCCCCTAAACTATGTTCTGGGATGAAAGTTACAGCTTCAGTGAAATCCGTTTGCAAATCGGAGTGATAGATTAGAATCGAGAGCCAACGGTAAGTTTTCTATGTTAAACCATTACACCATTGAAAAACTGGTTACGTTTGCAATCGAAAGAAAAATGACTATAGTTGAAGAGGTAATGGCCCCTAAACTATGTTCTGGGATGAAAGTTACAGCTTCAGTGAAATCCGTTTGCAAATCGGAGTGATAGATTAGAATCGAGAGCCAACGGTAAGTTTTCTATGTTAAACCATTACACCATTGAAAAACTGGTTACGTTTGCAATCGAAAGAAAAATGACTATAGTTGAAGAGGTAATGGCCCCTAAACTATGTTCTGGGATGAAAGTTACAGCTTCAGTGAAATTCGTTTGCAAATCGGAGTGATAGATTAGAATCGAGAGCCAACGGTAAGTTTTCTATGTTAAACCATTACACCATTGAAAAACTGGTTACGTTTGCAATCGAAAGAAAAATGACTATAGTTGAAGAGGTAATAGCCCCTAAACTATGTTCTGGGATGAAAGTTACAGCTTCAGTGAAATCCGTTTGCAAATCGGAGTGATAGATTAGAATCGAGAGCCAACGGTAAGTTTTCTATGTTAAACCATTACACCATTGAAAAACTGGTTACGTTTGCAATCGAAAGAAAAATGACTATAGTTGAAGAGGTAATGGCCCCTAAACTATGTTCTGGGATGAAAGTTACAGCTTCAGTGAAATCCGTTTGCAAATCGGAGTGATAGATTAGAATCGAGAGCCAACGGTAAGTTTTCTATGTTAAACCATTACACCATTGAAAAACTGGTTACGTTTGCAATCGAAAGAAAAATGACTATAGTTGAAGAGGTAATGGCCCCTAAACTATGTTCTGGGATGAAAGTTACAGCTTCAGTGAAATCCGTTTGCAAATCGGAGTGATAGATTAGAATCGAGAGCCAACGGTAAGTTTTCTATGTTAAACCATTACACCATTGAAAAACTGGTTACGTTTGCAATCGAAAGAAAAATGACTATAGTTGAAGAGGTAATGGCCCCTAAACTATGTTCTGGGATGAAAGCTACAGCTTCAGTGAAATCCGTTTGCAAATCGGAGTGATAGATTAGAATCGAGAGCCAACGGTAAGTTTTGTATGTTAAACCATTACACCATTGAAAAACTGGTTACGTTTGCAATCGAAAGAAAAATGACTATAGTTGAAGAGGTAATGGCCCCTAAACTATGTTCTGGGATGAAAGTTACAGCTTCAGTGAAATCCGTTTGCAAATCGGAGTGATAGATTAGATTCGAGAGCCAACGGTAAGTTTTCTATGTTAAACCATTACACCATTGAAAAACTGGTTACGTTTGCAATCGAAAGAAAAATGACTATAGTTGAAGAGGTAATGGCCCCTAAACTATGTTCTGGGATGAAAGTTACAGCTTCAGTGAAATCCGTTTGCAAATCGGAGTGATAGATTAGAATCGAGAGCCAACGGTAAGTTTTCTATGTTAAACCATTACACCATTGAAAAACTGGTTACGTTTGCAATCGAAAGAAAAATGACTATAGTTGAAGAGGTAATGGCCCCTAAACTATGTTCTGGGATGAAAGTTACAGCTTCAGTGAAATCCATTTGCAAATCGGAGTGATAGATTAGAATCGAGAGCCAACGGGAGGTTTTATATGTTAAACCATTACACCATTGAAAAACTGGTTACGTTTGCAATCGAAAGAAAAATGACTATAGTTGAAGAGGTAATGGCCCCTAAACTATGTTCTGGGATGAAAGTTACAGCTTCAGTGAAATCCGTTTGCAAATCGGAGTGATAGATTAGAATCGAGAGCCAACGGTAAGTTTTCTATGTTAAACCATTACACCATTGAAAAACTGGTTACGTTTGCAATCGAAAGAAAAATGACTATAGTTGAAGAGGTAATGGCCCCTAAACTATGTTCTGGGATGAAAGTTACAGCTTCAGTGAAATCCGTTTGCAAATCGGAGTGATAGATTAGAATCGAGAGCCAACGGTAAGTTTTCTATGTTAAACCATTACACCATTGAAAAACTGGTTACGTTTGCAATCGAAAGAAAAATGACTATAGTTGAAGAGGTAATGGCCCCTAAACTATGTTCTGGGATGAAAGTTACAGCTTCAGTGAAATCCGTTTGCAAATCGGAGTGATAGATTAGAATCGAGAGCCAACGGTAAGTTTTCTATGTTAAACCATTACACCATTGAAAAACTGGTTACGTTTGCAATCGAAAGAAAAATGACTATAGTTGAAGAGGTAATGGCCCCTAAACTATGTTCTGGGATGAAAGTTACAGCTTCAGTGAAATCCGTTTGCAAATCGGAGTGATAGATTAGAATCGAGAGCCAACGGTAAGTTTTCTATGTTAAACCATTACACCATTGAAAAACTGGTTACGTTTGCAATCGAAAGAAAAATGACTATAGTTGAAGAGGTAATGGCCCCTAAACTATGTTCTGGGATGAAAGTTACAGCTTCAGTGAAATCCGTTTGCAAATCGGAGTGATAGATTAGAATCGAGAGCCAACGGTAAGTTTTCTATGTTAAACCATTACACCATTGAAAAACTGGTTACGTTTGCAATCGAAAGAAAAATGACTATAGTTGAAGAGGTAATGGCCCCTAAACTATGTTCTGGGATGAAAGTTACAGCTTCAGTGAAATCCGTTTGCAAATCGGAGTGATAGATTAGAATCGAGAGCCAACGGTAAGTTTTCTATGTTAAACCATTACACCATTGAAAAACTGGTTACGTTTGCAATCGAAAGAAAAATGACTATAGTTGAAGAGGTAATGGCCCCTAAACTATGTTCTGGGATGAAAGTTACAGCTTCAGTGAAATCCGTTTGCAAATCGGAGTGATAGATTAGAATCGAGAGCCAACGGTAAGTTTTCTATGTTAAACCATTACACCATTGAAAAACTGGTTACGTTTGCAATCGAAAGAAAAATGACTATAGTTGAAGAGGTAATGGCCCCTAAACTATGTTCTGGGATGAAAGTTACAGCTTCAGTGAAATCCGTTTGCAAATCGGAGTGATAGATTAGAATCGAGAGCCAACGGTAAGTTTTCTATGTTAAACCATTACACCATTGAAAAACTGGTTACGTTTGCAATCGAAAGAAAAATGACTATAGTTGAAGAGGTAATGGCCCCTAAACTATGTTCTGGGATGAAAGTTACAGCTTCAGTGAAATCCGTTTGCAAATCGGAGTGATAGATTAGAATCGAGAGCCAACGGTAAGTTTTCTATGTTAAACCATTACACCATTGAAAAACTGGTTACGTTTGCAATCGAAAGAAAAATGACTATAGTTGAAGAGGTAATGGCCCCTAAACTATGTTCTGGGATGAAAGTTACAGCTTCAGTGAAATCCGTTTGCAAATCGGAGTGATAGATTAGAATCGAGAGCCAACGGTAAGTTTTCTATGTTAAACCATTACACCATTGAAAAACTGGTTACGTTTGCAATCGAAAGAAAAATGACTATAGTTGAAGAGGTAATGGCCCCTAAACTATGTTCTGGGATGAAAGTTACAGCTTCAGTGAAATCCGTTTGCAAATCGGAGTGATAGATTAGAATCGAGAGCCAACGGTAAGTTTTGTATGTTAAACCATTACACCATTGAAAAACTGGTTACGTTTGCAATCGAAAGAAAAATGACTATAGTTGAAGAGGTAATGGCCCCTAAACTATGTTCTGGGATGAAAGTTACAGCTTCAGTGAAATCCGTTTGCAAATCGGAGTGATAGATTAGATTCGAGAGCCAACGGTAAGTTTTCTATGTTAAACCATTACACCATTGAAAAACTGGTTACGTTTGCAATCGAAAGAAAAATGACTATAGTTGAAGAGGTAATGGCCCCTAAACTATGTTCTGGGATGAAAGTTACAGCTTCAGTGAAATCCGTTTGCAAATCGGAGTGATAGATTAGAATCGAGAGCCAACGGTAAGTTTTCTATGTTAAACCATTACACCATTGAAAAACTGGTTACGTTTGCAATCGAAAGAAAAATGACTATAGTTGAAGAGGTAATGGCCCCTAAACTATGTTCTGGGATGAAAGTTACAGCTTCAGTGAAATCCGTTTGCAAATCGGAGTGATAGATTAGAATCGAGAGCCAACGGGAGGTTTTCTATGTTAAACCATTACACCATTGAAAAACTGGTTACGTTTGCAATCGAAAGAAAAATGACTATAGTTGAAGAGGTAATGGCCCCTAAACTATGTTCTGGGATGAAAGTTACAGCTTCAGTGAAATCCGTTTGCAAATCGGAGTGATAGATTAGAATCGAGAGCCAACGGTAAGTTTTCTATGTTAAACCATTACACCATTGAAAAACTGGTTACGTTTGCAATCGAAAGAAAAATGACTATAGTTGAAGAGGTAATGGCCCCTAAACTATGTTCTGGGATGAAAGTTACAGCTTCAGTGAAATCCGTTTGCAAATCGGAGTGATAGATTAGAATCGAGAGCCAACGGTAAGTTTTCTATGTTAAACCATTACACCATTGAAAAACTGGTTACGTTTGCAATCGAAAGAAAAATGACTATAGTTGAAGAGGTAATGGCCCCTAAACTATGTTCTGGGATGAAAGTTACAGCTTCAGTGAAATCCGTTTGCAAATCGGAGTGATAGATTAGAATCGAGAGCCAACGGTAAGTTTTGTATGTTAAACCATTACACCATTGAAAAACTGGTTACGTTTGCAATCGAAAGAAAAATGACTATAGTTGAAGAGGTAATGGCCCCTAAACTATGTTCTGGGATGAAAGTTACAGCTTCAGTGAAATCCGTTTGCAAATCGGAGTGATAGATTAGATTCGAGAGCCAACGGTAAGTTTTCTATGTTAAACCATTACACCATTGAAAAACTGGTTACGTTTGCAATCGAAAGAAAAATGACTATAGTTGAAGAGGTAATGGCCCCTAAACTATGTTCTGGGATGAAAGTTACAGCTTCAGTGAAATCCGTTTGCAAATCGGAGTGATAGATTAGAATCGAGAGCCAACGGTAAGTTTTCTATGTTAAACCATTACACCATTGAAAAACTGGTTACGTTTGCAATCGAAAGAAAAATGACTATAGTTGAAGAGGTAATGGCCCCTAAACTATGTTCTGGGATGAAAGTTACAGCTTCAGTGAAATCCGTTTGCAAATCGGAGTGATAGATTAGAATCGAGAGCCAACGGGAGGTTTTCTATGTTAAACCATTACACCATTGAAAAACTGGTTACGTTTGCAATCGAAAGAAAAATGACTATAGTTGAAGAGGTAATGGCCCCTAAACTATGTTCTGGGATGAAAGTTACAGCTTCAGTGAAATCCGTTTGCAAATCGGAGTGATAGATTAGAATCGAGAGCCAACGGTAAGTTTTCTATGTTAAACCATTACACCATTGAAAAACTGGTTACGTTTGCAATCGAAAGAAAAATGACTATAGTTAAAGAGGTAATGGCCCCTAAACTATGTTCTGGGATGAAAGTTACAGCTTCAGTGAAATCCGTTTGCAAATCGGAGTGATAGATTAGAATCGAGAGCCAACGGTAAGTTTTCTATGTTAAACCATTACACCATTGAAAAACTGGTTACGTTTGCAATCGAAAGAAAAATGACTATAGTTGAAGAGGTAATGGCCCCTAAACTATGTTCTGGGATGAAAGTTACAGCTTCAGTGAAATCCGTTTGCAAATCGGAGTGATAGATTAGAATCGAGAGCCAACGGTAAGTTTTCTATGTTAAACCATTACACCATTGAAAAACTGGTTATGTTTGCAATCGAAAGAAAAATGACTATAGTTGAAGAGGTAATGGCCCCTAAACTATGTTCTGGGATGAAAGTTACAGCTTCAGTGAAATCCGTTTGCAAATCGGAGTGATAGATTAGAATCGAGAGCCAACGGTAAGTTTTCTATGTTAAACCATTACACCATTGAAAAACTGGTTACGTTTGCAATCGAAAGAAAAATGACTATAGTTGAAGAGGTAATGGCCCCTAAACTATGTTCTGGGATGAAAGTTACAGCTTCAGTGAAATCCGTTTGCAAATCGGAGTGATAGATTAGAATCGAGAGCCAACGGTAAGTTTTCTATGTTAAACCATTACACCATTGAAAAACTGGTTACGTTTGCAATCGAAAGAAAAATGACTATAGTTGAAGAGGTAATGGCCCCTAAACTGTGTTCTGGGATGAAAGTTACAGCTTCAGTGAAATCCGTTTGCAAATCGGAGTGATAGATTAGAATCGAGAGCCAACGGTAAGTTTTCTATGTTAAACCATTACACCATTGAAAAACTGGTTACGTTTGCAATCGAAAGAAAAATGACTATAGTTGAAGAGGTAATGGCCCCTAAACTATGTTCTGGGATGAAAGTTACAGCTTCAGTGAAATCCGTTTGCAAATCGGAGTGATAGATTAGAATCGAGAGCCAACGGTAAGTTTTCTATGTTAAACCATTACACCATTGAAAAACTGGTTACGTTTGCAATCGAAAGAAAAATGACTATAGTTGAAGAGGTAATGGCCCCTAAACTATGTTCTGGGATGAAAGTTACAGCTTCAGTGAAATCCGTTTGCAAATCGGAGTGATAGATTAGAATCGAGAGCCAACGGTAAGTTTTCTATGTTAAACCATTACACCATTGAAAAACTGGTTACGTTTGCAATCGAAAGAAAAATGACTATAGTTGAAGAGGTAATGGCCCCTAAACTATGTTCTGGGATGAAAGTTACAGCTTCAGTGAAATCCGTTTGCAAATCGGAGTGATAGATTAGAATCGAGAGCCAACGGGAGGTTTTCTATGTTAAACCATTACACCATTGAAAAACTGGTTACGTTTGCAATCGAAAGAAAAATGACTATAGTTGAAGAGGTAATGGCCCCTAAACTATGTTCTGGGATGAAAGTTACAGCTTCAGTGAAATCCGTTTGCAAATCGGAGTGATAGATTAGAATCGAGAGCCAACGGTAAGTTTTCTATGTTAAACCATTACACCATTGAAAAACTGGTTACGTTTGCAATCGAAAGAAAAATGACTATAGTTGAAGAGGTAATGGCCCCTAAACTATGTTCTGGGATGAAAGTTACAGCTTCAGTGAAATCCGTTTGCAAATCGGAGTGATAGATTAGAATCGAGAGCCAACGGTAAGTTTTCTATGTTAAACCATTACACCATTGAAAAACTGGTTACGTTTGCAATCGAAAGAAAAATGACTATAGTTGAAGAGGTAATGGCCCCTAAACTATGTTCTGGGATGAAAGTTACAGCTTCAGTGAAATCCGGTTTGCAAATCGGAGTGATAGATTAGAATCGAGAGCCAACGGTAAGTTTTCTATGTTAAACCATTACACCATTGAAAAACTGGTTACGTTTGCAATCGAAAGAAAAATGACTATAGTTGAAGAGGTAATGGCCCCTAAACTATGTTCTGGGATGAAAGTTACAGCTTCAGTGAAATCCGTTTGCAAATCGGAGTGATAGATTAGAATCGAGAGCCAACGGTAAGTTTTGTATGTTAAACCATTACACCATTGAAAAACTGGTTACGTTTGCAATCGAAAGAAAAAAGACTATAGTTGAAGAGGTAATGGCCCCTAAACTATGTTCTGGGATGAAAGTTACAGCTTCAGTGAAATCCGTTTGCAAATCGGAGTGATAGATTAGAATCGAGAGCCAACGGTAAGTTTTCTATGTTAAACCATTACACCATTGAAAAACTGGTTACGTTTGCAATCGAAAGAAAAATGACTATAGTTGAAGAGGTAATGGCCCCTAAACTATGTTCTGGGATGAAAGTTACAGCTTCAGTGAAATCCGTTTGCAAATCGGAGTGATAGATTAGAATCGAGAGCCAACGGTAAGTTTTCTATGTTAAACCATTACACCATTGAAAAACTGGTTACGTTTGCAATCGAAAGAAAAATGACTATAGTTGAAGAGGTAATGGCCCCTAAACTATGTTCTGGGATGAAAGTTACAGCTTCAGTGAAATCCGTTTGCAAATCGGAGTGATAGATTAGAATCGAGAGCCAACGGGAGGTTTTCTATGTTAAACCATTACACCATTGAAAAACTGGTTACGTTTGCAATCGAAAGAAAAATGACTATAGTTGAAGAGGTAATGGCCCCTAAACTATGTTCTGGGATGAAAGTTACAGCTTCAGTGAAATCCGTTTGCAAATCGGAGTGATAGATTAGAATCGAGAGCCAACGGTAAGTTTTCTATGTTAAACCATTACACCATTGAAAAACTGGTTACGTTTGCAATCGAAAGAAAAATGACTATAGTTGAAGAGGTAATGGCCCCTAAACTATGTTCTGGGATGAAAGTTACAGCTTCAGTGAAATCCGTTTGCAAATCGGAGTGATAGATTAGAATCGAGAGCCAACGGTAAGTTTTCTATGTTAAACCATTACACCATTGAAAAACTGGTTACGTTTGCAATCGAAAGAAAAATGACTATAGTTGAAGAGGTAATGGCCCCTAAACTATGTTCTGGGATGAAAGTTACAGCTTCAGTGAAATCCGGTTTGCAAATCGGAGTGATAGATTAGAATCGAGAGCCAACGGTAAGTTTTCTATGTTAAACCATTACACCATTGAAAAACTGGTTACGTTTGCAATCGAAAGAAAAATGACTATAGTTGAAGAGGTAATGGCCCCTAAACTATGTTCTGGGATGAAAGTTACAGCTTCAGTGAAATCCGTTTGCAAATCGGAGTGATAGATTAGAATCGAGAGCCAACGGTAAGTTTTGTATGTTAAACCATTACACCATTGAAAAACTGGTTACGTTTGCAATCGAAAGAAAAAAGACTATAGTTGAAGAGGTAATGGCCCCTAAACTATGTTCTGGGATGAAAGTTACAGCTTCAGTGAAATCCGTTTGCAAATCGGAGTGATAGATTAGAATCGAGAGCCAACGGTAAGTTTTCTATGTTAAACCATTACACCATTGAAAAACTGGTTACGTTTGCAATCGAAAGAAAAATGACTATAGTTGAAGAGGTAATGGCCCCTAAACTATGTTCTGGGATGAAAGTTACAGCTTCAGTGAAATCCGTTTGCAAATCGGAGTGATAGATTAGAATTGAGAGCCAACGGTAAGTTTTCTATGTTAAACCAATTCCAATTGTTTTTATTAAAGATTTTTCAAACATATACAAAAATGAAATACTTATAATAAAACAGTATATTGTATTACAGAGAATTGCATTGTATAAGTAAGATTATACAGAATCTCAAATCAGTACAGAGTATTATATTAATAACAACAACAACAACAGATTCCGCAACCATTGCAACGTCTCAATACACTATTGTTAATTACAAAGAGCAAGAGGACCAAGACTAATTCTTGGTGTGTTTGCTTCGAGAGTCTAAGGTTATATATCTAAAGAGGGATATATCTTATGTCTATCTATTAGTTCCACCCTAATATATCTCTAGAAGCTCAGTCCCATTAGTGACTTACATATATTTCTAGAGGAATAGTTATATATTGTTTTAGATTTGGTATACATATACGTACAAATATATACATATATAGAAAGCTTTGTTAAGACCTCTCAACTTGGAGAATGGGGGAATAAAACCACCCTACAGAGACTCCAAGGAGTGGTCTCTCTATATATAGTGCATTTTTTCCATTCTATACATATATATATATGTCATCTATTGCTGTGTGGGGATGATTATCTATATCTTAATATCTGGTGGTTGAGTTGATTAATTTGTATATTACTTTCAGAAATTTTCCATATCTGTCGTATCTATGGGTTTTGAGTGTATGGTCTAATCTTAGTTATAGAATCGAAAAAAAAAACTGGAAAGGAGGAAAGAAAACTATTCCAGGCGTGAGCCTAGAAAAACTAAAACTAAACTATACTATTCTACACTAAACAGTATGCATCGTTGTCCCAAAAAGGTCAGTGTGCAGAGGTGTGATCTCTAGATCTTAGTTATAACATGAGCGGTAATCACATTATTCACAACATATGCAGTATTTATAGTATCCAGGAACTGTCTCAGTGAGGGCAGACGGAGTGTATCTTCTGTGAGAGGGCTAGATATCTCAAAATTTTAATAATTTGGAATTTTTGTATACTGTAGGCCAGAGACATGCCTTACCCAGGAAAGACTTCAGACTGTTATTTCTGATTGCCCATGCCTTCTCTGCGAGAAGATTTGACTCCACAATCCTCAATATTTCTCCAAGTGTTGGGATAGTAGTGGATTTCCAATTTAAAGCTATTTGATTTCGAGTGACAATAAAAATATGATTGTATATGAGTCTTTCCTGAGGTGGCAGGTCCCTAACTCCCAGGTGCAAAAGTGCCATACCCGAAGGTATAGACTGTAAGGACATAGGCAATTTTTTCAAAAACCTTAAAATGTTATCTCTGAGTATTTTCAGTTTTGGACAGTCCCAAAGTAAGTGACCAATAGATCCCGTTAGGCTGCACCCTCTCCAACACAATGGGGATGTGTTCATGTCAAATCTAGCTATCTTCTCCGGAGACATGTACCATTGCCAGATGGTTTTAAGTAGGCCTTCTTGGTGGTTTACACAGTGTGATGATTGTTTAACCGATTTCATTGTTAGTTCCCATTCTTCCATGCTTGTATCAACTCCCAAATATTCCTGCCATTGGTTAAGTTGCCATTTTGGAAATTTTTCTTTCAAAGATAAGAGTGTTCTATAGAATATCGATGTTCCTTTTGTATTAATACTTTCTGGCTGAAGTAGTTTTTTGATTTGGGGAATTAATGTAATAGGGCTGTATTGGAATTTCCTTACAAATTTACTAACCTTAGAGTATGTAGATTTATCTGTGGGTGGTATGTTATAATTAAGCATTAGGTGTTCAAATGGTTTGATTTCATTATTATCTAGTAAGTCTTGAACATGTTTTATACCCAAATCTACCCAGGCGTCTAAATTTATGTTTCTAATGACAGAATGAAGGGCAGTCAGGGGG
>NW_027152685.1:0-30000 GCF_040937935.1 Hyperolius riggenbachi
CTGCAACATGGCGCCCCCCAGGACCAATGGCACTCCAGGCAATGGCCTGTACTGCCTATGCCTAGAGGCGCCCCTGACGGCGATCACCGCAGGGCTGTGGAGTCGGGGCAATTTTGAGCACCCGGAGTCAGAGTTAGAGTCGGAGTCGTTGATTTCATAAACTGAGAAGTCGGGAGTCGGAGTTGGATGATTTTGTACAAAATCCAAAGCCCGGTTAAGTATTAGACTAAGGAGTCGGCGTCGAGGAGTCGGGGCTATTTTGGGTACCCGGAGTCGGAGTTGGAGTCGGAGTCGTGGTTTCATAAACTGAGGAGTTGGAGTCGGAAGATTTTTGTACCGACTCCACAGCCCTGGATCACCGCTGGGGGACTGTTGATGGAGCAGGGCTCCGTCACTTAAGCGGGGATGCAAGAGCATTGTCGCCCGCGATCCCCTCCAGTCTCCGCCCCAGGACTTGACGCCAGTCAGGTTACACGGTCCTGGGGGAGCCACCTTGCGACCACCAATTGGCGTTAGGCGGTCGCAAGGGGGTTGAATAACTTTTACCGCATTTGACAATTGAAAAAAGTACCTTAGAAGTTGGTGAAAAAGTACTATGAAGTATTTTCTTGTTGGTGGTTTACAAGGCATTTTATGATAAGTTATGAAATAACTCGGGAGAAAACCCAGGAGAAAAAGTGAATTGCAGGCCAATTACACCTTCTTTTTTTTTTTTTTTTTTTTAATTTTACTCAATGTGGTTTTGCTAAGTTTGAAGTTGACAAGACCTGGTTTCCACAATTCCTTTTTTAGTACTCATGTTATCAAAACATTTTCTCCCTTGCGCCAATTATTTCTGGGTGCATGTTGACTTGTATTCGGGATCATTTTCCTGCTGGAAATCTAATGATCTTTGATAAAAAAAAAAATCCAGGTTTATATCACTGGGATCAGTATCGTTCTTCAAAATACCCCAGCAGTCTCCTGAATTTCATGACTCCAACTCTAGCTCCAGGTGCAAAGAAAGCAACCCGGAAATGTCAGCAAACCAATCACCACGTGTTACTGTAGGCGTTGTTTTGTTTGTTTTCCTTTGGTTTCATTTATTGTCCTGTAGCACTTTTCCAGAAAGCTGTTTTGGCCTCTAGAGAGCATTGTTTTGCAAGGGTTTTTGGCTTGCTTGGGCTTGTCCTGGTGGACTCTAGTTGAGGGTTCTCATGTTTTTGGCAGTAATTGGGTTGTCCTGGCCTTTCTTGGAGGTCATGATGGATGGTGTGATGTGAACCTGTGAGAAGGTTGTTCTATTAACCTTTATTACAATAGTTAGAAAAACTTTAGCATTACCTTCAGTGTTCTCCCCAGAATTTTTTTCCAGCCGGGTGGCATGAAAAAGTAGCTGGGTGGGGCGAGATGAGAATGCAGGGCCAGTGGTTCTGTGAGTAACTCTGCTTACAGAATAGGAGGTGAGCCGATGACAGCCGGGTGGAGCACCCGGCTAAAAGAGCCTGGGGAGAACACTGACCTTCACAGTGTGGGCAGGAGAATGTATCATCTGTGAGCCACAAACTTTGGCCAGTGGTGGCACGTAAAATCTCCCCTGTGCCTTGTAAATCCCCATTCATTCACTTTGCCTATACTGATAACATCTCATCTCCGAGGTTCAGGATCTCAAAAGTACTCACATGGGACTATGCTGTACCATGGCAGGTAGGGAGGTGTGTGGTGTTGGCTGGTATAGTGGAACTGGGGGTCACACACAGAGCCGGGACAAGGTCCTCCAGCACCCAAGGCTGAGACACCAAAGTGCGCCCCTCCATCCGTGCCCCCCCAGCCGTCACACACTGATTGCTATTAGACTAAGAGGCACCCCAGGGCCCCCAACACCTTAATCTCTAGTTATCTGGCTTGTAGTCACTTCCATGTATCTCCTTTTCTTATTTCTTTCTGCTTCAAACCCAATTAGGAATGACCGCTGAATGAATTATGCGCCCCCTCCTACACTGCCCCCTGAGGCTGGAGCCTCTCCAGCCTATGCCTCGGCCCGGCCCTGGTCACACATGCCCAGTAAAGTGGTCCTTAGCCGTATACAACTATTACAAATGCTCCTAGGTTTTAAAGAGACACTGAAGCGAAAAAAAATATGATATAATGAATTGGTTGTGTACTATGAATAATTACTAGAAGATTAGCAGCAAAGAAAATATTCTCATATTTTTATTTTCAGGTATATAGTGTTTTTTCTAACATTGCATCATTCTCTAATATGTGCAGATTACACAACACTCAGCATTCAAAATGATTCTTTCAGAGCAGTCTGTGAACTAATGACCTCTCCTCTGCCAGAGGAAAAGTAAATAGTTAACTAACAGTTGAGATAATAAAAGTCAGAAACAGCCCTCTGGTGTAGAGATAACTGGAGTTTCTTAACTCTTCCTGTACTGGAAACAATTAGACTGATGTATCTGATCTTAATGTTTATTTCTTAGCTGTACTACACATATAAATCCTATCATAGTTTTTTTTTCGCTTCAGTGTCTCTTTAAAGTACTGTTTTGCAAAATGTATTATTATTTATTGGATTTATATAGCGCCAATATATTACGCAGCGCTGTACAATAAATAGGATTACAGACAATAACAGGGGTGACAGCACAATACAGGTAATAGACAATAGATACAACAATACAGGTAACAAGCAATAAGATACACAGCACAATGCAGATAGTAATACAATGCCAGATCATACACTGGAGTGGTAGTGCTAATAATACAAGTTCCATAATTCTGGGCAAAGTGCACACAGTCAAGTATGATGCACAAGGGGAGAGGGCCCTGCCAAAGGCTTACAATCTAGAGGGAGGGGTTTGTGATGCGAAAGGAGGAGGTGCATCAAGAAGTTCTTGGCAGAGAGGGTTAGGGTAGTGTTGAGTTGATGTAGGCCTTGTGGAAGTCACTTACTTACCAATACACCAAGATTTCAAAAATAAGTCAGGAGACGAAAAGAAAAACAACTTATGGCTTTATTCAAAAATGGCACATGTATACATGAGGGAAACCCAGTTAAGCCAAGCAAAAGGGTCAAGGCAGTTTAAGGTTTCTGAAACAACTTCCGTTGTGCACCAGTTCTTATACTCCAAATTACGTGGTCATGATGTAATTTACTTGTCCAATAATAATGTGTGTCTCCGAGGGTCTTCTTCTTTCACTCCAAGAGGGCGGAGAATTCCCACAGCCTTGCACCTGGTCTGGACTGCAGCACACAATCTCTCCGGCATCCTGTTCCCATAGTTATTTTCAAGGCCTTTATTAGTGTGTCTTGAACCATCTCCCGATGGGAGGTTGCAGTACCAGGCACGCCATATCAGTTTAGAAATTCCTGAGAAGACAAAAAACTCACACAGTACCAGGTCTTGGCTAGAGCATGTCTGTAATGAAAGAATCCAAGACTAACTTTAAAGGGTAACTCTATTCATCTGAATCATCTGTGTTACATTGGCCTTATTAAACATTGGTGTCACCTTATATCTATTAAGTGCATATATATGAAACTTGGATTAACATACAGCTATGACATTAACAGCCTCCTTGAAGAAATTAGTTTTGAGTGCTTTTTTTGAAGGTGTTGGAGGAGGAGGCGAGCCTGATGGGCAGTGGGAGAGAGTTCCACAGGATGGGGGCAGCTCTAGTAAAGTCCTGTAGTCGTGCACGGGAGTGCGAGATGTGTGGGGTGGTTAGGAGGAGGTTGTTGGAGGAGCGAAGTGGGCGGCCAGGTGTATATCTGCTGACCAGGTCAGATATACACCTGACAAATACATAAAGTGTACATTTCTCCCAGAGTAAAATACACTATAAATTACTTTTTATTTTCCTATGTTGCTGTCACTTACAGTAGCAGGGTTCTCCCCAGAATTTTTTTCCAGTCGGGTGGCATGAAAAAGTAGCCGGATGGTGCGAGATGAGAGAATACAGAGCTGGTGCTTCTCTGCACAGCTCTTCCTACAGCAGAGCAGGTGGTGAGCCGATGCTCACCAAAACTAGCCGGGTGGAGTACCCGGCTAAAAGAGCATGGGAAGAACACTACAGTAGGTAGTAAAAAGCTGACAGATCTGACTGGTTTTGGACTAGACCATCTCCTCATAGGGAATTCTCAGTATTACCTTTTATTCTTTACAAAAGGATCTATACAAAGATGTCAGTTAGCTTTCCTACCTGTTTGCACACTGTTTTGGTTACACAGAGCAACTGCAGTTCAGTAAGTGCTTTTGTAAATGACAAAATAACTAAGAAGCCCCCACTAGAAGATGGACTAGTCTAAAACCTGACAGATCTTTCAGATGGTCACTCCCTACTCTAAGCTACAGCAATAAACAAAAGAAGTAATTTATAGTGCATGCAATTCTGGGAGAAATGTATGTATTTTGACATTTCACATTTTTGGGGGTAGTTGTCCTTTGGTGTTTTTATTTAAAGGACCACTCCATCGAAAAAAAGTAAAGAGTTAAAATCTGACAGATCCAACAGGTTTTGGATTAGTCTGTCTCCTCATGGGGTATTCTCAGCATTTTCTTTGTTTTTAAAAGCATTGCCTCAAAGGGCAGTTTAAAGTAGACCTGAACTCACAACTTCCTCTGGTTTAAAAGATAGGCAACGGCATAATAGTGTTTAAAGAAAAACATTTCTTGGTTGTTACAACTGATACAAATCCTGCAATAAATCTGCAGTGGGTCTACTGCCAGCTTTCATGGAAGCAGGCATAGGGTTAACATCCTGCGTTTACAAATTAGCTGCTCTGCCAAGGCAGCCAGCTGACACAGCTGAGAGTTCAAATTACAAATTGAGCTTAGTCACAGAGGAGGGGGAATTAGACAGGCTAAACTCTCTAATTACATACAGGGTGCATTTCTCTGTGTTTTTTTTCTCTTCTGTCCTGTGCAAGAGTTCAGGTCCACTTAAATTGCCAAAATTAGTATGTGAGTATTGTGGCTGGCTGGCTGGTATCTTACTATTTTGTCAGTTAGACTTGGCAACTGCTGTTCAGGAAATGTTTTTAAAAACGAAGAAAACCCCCATGAGGAGATGGACTAGTCTAAAAGCTGTTGGTTCTGTCAGATTCTATGTGCTTCCCTTTTTTTTCTGGAGTAGTCCTTTAATAATGGGAATGTATTCCTATCCTCTGCCTCAGTGCTGGCAGCTACACAGCAGAAACTCCTCCACTGGCTGAGGGGGTGACTGAACAGCTAGCCTATTCCTGGCCATTGTCTGGGAGGTGTCCGGGACCTTCTCCAATATACCCTGGCATTATTTCCAGCCTTTTGTCTGACCAAGATAAATGTAGCTGTAACAGAATACCTTCCCCCACAGCTGTCATCCATTGAAGGGACTCGCATGAAAGATGTCGCTGACGTAGCAGGGTGCTCATTATA
This sequence comes from Hyperolius riggenbachi, assembly GCF_040937935.1. NCBI lineage: Eukaryota > Metazoa > Chordata > Amphibia > Anura > Hyperoliidae > Hyperolius > Hyperolius riggenbachi. Next base: position 5,403 of record NW_027152685.1, read on the forward strand.
ATAAGCAATAAAATGAATAAAGCAGATCACACAATGCGATAAACTGTACAGAAAGCAGTATTGCTGTATCAGTTTCCAAATAGCATGAAAGCTGACCTGAGCTCTTTCACGGGACACAAAAGGAAAACAGAGAGAAATGCATCCTGTATGTATTTAAAGAATTTAGCCTGGCTAATCCCCCCTCATCTGTGACTAAGCACGAGTGTAATTTAATCTCTCAGCTGTCCGCTCAGGAATCTCAGCAGAGCAGCTAATTTGTAAACACAGGATGTTAACACTGTCTGCTTCCATGAAAGCCAGAAGTAAACACACTGCAGGTTTATTGCAGGATTTGTATCAGCTGTAACAAAAGAAATGTTGCTCTTTAAAGGTTATTATGCTGTTGAGTCTCTTTTAGAGTAGAGAGGACGTTCTGCGTTCCAGTCCTCTTTAAAGGGGCCTTTCTTCTTGTCAGATGGGAGTAGTTATGACGTAAGCAGAGGGAGGGGTGCCTTTCACCATCACTGATCAGCACTGTTACAGCCATGCTTTACCCAGATATCTGAATTTTTAAAAGTAGGTAACAAAAACAATTCACATCAGTATAAAAGTGGCCACACACAATACAATACAATACAATTTTACATCAATCTAATACAAACTATCTGTTCTGTTGAAAAGTTGTTTGTTTGTTTTTTTATTTGTTTGAGAAATCAGATTGCATTTTTTATTTTATTCAATATTCAGTTTTTTGGTTAATTTTTGGGTAAATTGAAGATTGTTAATGTGTTGATTTATAGACCCAAGTAATTTTTGGAGGGAACCTGACGCAAGAGGGAATATGGAGGCTGTCCTATTTACTTTTAAGCAATACCAGTTGCCTGGCTTTCTTCTGATCCTCTGCCTCTAATACTATTAGCCATGGCCCCTGAACAAGCATGCAGCAGATCAGGTGTTTCTGACATTATCAGATCTGACAAGATTGGCTGCATGCTTGTTTCTTGTGTGATTCAGACACTACTGCAGCCAAATAGATCAGCGGGGCTGCCAGGCAACTGGTATTGTTTAAAGGGAAATAAATATGGCAGCCTCCATATCCCTCTCACTTCATTTGTCCTCTAAGATTTTTCAATATTTATTTTTATTGGGAGAAATTGAACACACGTGTGATATATTGGTCAGATATTTTCAACTGTTACAATCATCCAGAAAACTTGATTGTAATTGTTGATTAGAAAATAAATATAAAAAATGGTACAGTATATGGCCACCTTTACTCTGGTGCTGACATGATGCAGTTGTGCTCATTAGTAGAGTCAGTAATTTGCACTTTTTTTTTTTTTTTTTTTTTGCTTGATACAAGTTTGGATGTAGTCTGTATGTAGATTGACACTGGACCAGTCCGTCTCATGCGCTTGCAGACAGTTATGAGTGGTTCAAGCTGCACAAAAAACCAAATGCACATCAGCTTAGTAAAAATTTGCATCTCATCTTCTCTGTTTATTGGTGTGAAGATCATTTCTTTAATCATTAATCTTCATGTATGAATGTGAGGCCATGTCTCTCTTCTACAAGTTTCTGGAGAAACTGCAGACCTTACTTGACACGCAAATAATTCAAGGTTTATGCAGAACTATGCAAATATATGCAGCATGATAATGGAACAAGCCAATTCCTTCTTGGAAGGATTTGTTTGGTCCATTTTTCAGGGTACAGGGGGCTGGTCTGGGAGACGTGTGGGGGCTGTTCCAGCGTCTGGGCGCGGGGGCTGTCCTGGGTCTGGGCAGTTCAGGGGCTACCTGGATCTCCATTTTTCCATCTTAGTTTATTTGTGACTTTGTTTCTCCCCAGATGATATTTCCTCTCTGCGCCGGAGGCCCCCACAACGCAGCTGGAATGAGTCAGATCTTGATATGGTGTATGAGAAGAAGTCTTCTCAGGACAGTAAGTGAAGAGGGAATCATGAGATGTTGTACAGGGTGAGGGTCATGCTCTATCTCAATACCACCCTGTTTCCTGCATTACAGGAGCCGAGCGATCCTCTCTGGGTGGTGTTCCTGTGGTGAAAGCCTGGAGGGAGAGCAGCTTGGATCCCGCACCCATGAAGAGCAAAGTAAGAGTCCTTCTGATCCCTGTGTGTGTACATGCCATGTGTATCTGTCTGTCTGTACATTGTGTGTATTAGCAATCTGTGGTCCTTCCTTATACAATTACATTTTTATCCTGAATTATCTCCTAGAAGATAGTTTTTATATTCTCTTTATGATAAATTTTAAGCATTTTCCAATGTAAAAAGTACCCAAAAGTTGGTTAAAAAAAAAAAAGTACTATCAAAATTATTTACAGTATTTTCTTGTTGGTGGAGTAAAAAGCATTTTATGTGTGTTACCTGTGTCTGTATATCCAGTGTGTTTGTGTACGGCCCCATGTGTATGTACGCCATCTGTGCCTGCACATCCCGTGTGTGTACATTACCTGTGTCTATATATCTAGTATCTGTGTGTGTACGCCATCTGTGTCTGTACATCCCATGTGTGTACGCCATCTGTGTCTGTACATCCCATGTGTGTGCATTGCCTGTGTCTGTATATCCCATGTGTGTGTACGCCATCTGTGTCTGTACATCCCGTGTGTCTGTACATCCCATGTGTGTGTACGCCATCTGTGTCTGTACATCCCGTCTGTGTACATTACCTGTGTGTCTGTACATCCCATGTGTGTGTACGCCATCTGTGTCTGTACATCCCCTGTGTGTACATTACCTGTGTGTGTCTGTATATCCCATGTGTGTGTACGCCATCTGTGTCTGTACATCCCATGTGTGTAAATTACCTGTGTGTGTGTGTACACCATCTGTGTCTGTACATCCCATGTGTCTACGCTATCTGTGTCTGTACATCCCGTATGTGTGTACGCTATCTGTGTCTGTACATCCCGTGTGCGTACGTCATCTGTGTCTGTACATCCCATGTGTGTGTACGCCATCTGTGTCTGTACATCCCGTGTGTGTACATTACGTGTGTGTCTGTACATCCCATGTGTGTGTACGCCATCTGTGTCTGTACATCCCGTGTGTCTGTACATCCCATGTGTGTGTACGCCATCTGTGTCTGTACATCCCGTCTGTGTACATTACCTGTGTCTGTACATCCCATGTGTGTGTACGCCATCTGTGTCTGTACATCCCGTGTGTACATTACCTGTGTGTGTCTGTATATCCCATGTGTGTGTACGCCATCTGTGTCTGTACATCCCATGTGTGTAAATTACCTGTGTGTGTGTGTGTGTGTGTGTGTACACCATCTGTGTCTGTACATCCCATGTGTGTACGCTATCTGTGTCTGTACATCCCGTGTGCGTACGTCATCTGTGTCTGTACATCCCATGTGTGTGTACGCCATCTGTGTCTGTACATCCCGTGTGTGTACATTACGTGTGTGTCTGTACATCCCATGTGTGTGTACGCCATCTGTGTCTGTACATCCCGTGTGTGTACATTACCTGTGTCTGTGTGTGTGTATGCCATCTGTGTCTGTACATCCCGTGTGTGTACACCATCTGTGTCTGTACATCCCATGTGTGTACGCTATCTGTGTCTGTACATCCCGTGTGTGTACGCCATCTGTGTTTGTACATCCCATGTGTTTGTACGCCATCTGTGTCTGTACATACCATGTGTGTGCACTACCTGTGTCTGTATATCCCATGTGTGTATATGCCATCTGTGTCTGTACATCCCGTGTGCGTATGCTATCTGTGTCTGTACATCCTGTGTGTGTCTACGCCATCTGTGTCTGTATATCCCATGTGTCTACGCCAGGCTTTCTCAACCAGGGTTCCTTGAGTACTCTGCAGGGGTTCCTTGGCATTTTCCCACATCGTGGGGATGTATAATGGAGCACACTATAATAGGTGGTACTGTAACAAGAAGCACTAAATTAGGGGCTTAGGAGGCAGTATAATGAGTGGCAGTGTAATGAGGGTAGTGAAATAAACAGCCACACATACTTTTAAAGACCACGCCTCCTGAAAAATAAATGTACGGGTTCCTCGAGATCAAAAAATAGTTTGCAGGGTTCCTCCAGGGTAGAAAGGTTGAGAAAGGCTGGTCTACGCTATCTGTGTCTGTATATCCCATGTGTCTACGCTATCTGTGTCTGTACATCCCGTGTGTGTACGCCATCTGTGTCTGTACATCCCGTGTGTGTACGCCATCTGTGTCTGTACATCCCATGTGTCTACGCTATCTGTGTCTGTACATCCCATGTGTCTACGCTATCTGTGTCTGTACATCCCGTGTGTGTACGCCATCTGTGTCTGTACATCCCATGTGTGTACGCCATCTGTGTCTGTACATCCCATGTGTTTGTACATCCCATGTGTCTACGCTATCTGTGTCTGTACATCCCATGTGTCTACGCCATCTGTGTCTGTACATCCCGTGTGTGTACGCCATCTGTGTCTGTACATCCCGTGTGTGTACGCCATCTGTGTCTGTACATCCCGTGTGTGTACGCCATCTGTGTCTGTACATCCCATGTGTCTGTACATCCCATGTGTCTACGCTATCTGTGTCTGTACATCCCGTGTGTGTACGCCATCTGTGTCTGTACATCCCATGTGTCTGTACATCCCATGTGTCTACGCTATCTGTGTCTGTACATCCCATGTGTCTACGCTATCTGTGTCTGTACATCCCGTGTGTGTACGCCATCTGTGTCTGTACATCCCGTGTGTGTACGCCATCTGTGTCTGTACATCCCATGTGTCTGTACATCCCATGTGTCTACGCTATCTGCGTCTGTACATCCCATGTGTCTACGCTATCTGACTCTGTATATCCCGTGTGTGTACGACATCTGTCTCTGTACATCCCATGTGTGTCTACTACACCATCTGTGTCTGTACATCCCATGTGTGTACATTACCTGTGTCTGTATATCAAGTTTGTGTGTACGCCATCTGTGCCTGTATATCCAGTGTCTGTGTGTACGCCATCTGTGTCTGTACATCCTGTATGTGTACGTTAACTGTGTATGTATATCCAGTGTCTGTGTGTATACGCCCCGTGTGTGTACGCCATCTGTGTCTGTACATCCCGTGTGTGTATGTTACCTGTGTCTGTATATCCAGTGTGTACCATCTTTGTACAGCTGTGTCTTTGTGCTGTTTGTGCAGCGAGTCTGTACAGTAGTGTGCCAGCTTTTGTCTGTATAGTTGTGTGTGCCATCTCTTTGTGCAGCTCTGTCTCTGTTGTGGGTTAGTGGGTGTACATCCTGTGTACGTGCCTCATGTCTGTGCAGTAGTGTGCGCCATCTGTCTGTACAGGTGTGCAAGCACATATTTCATCTGTCTGTACAGGTGTGTATGTGTCTCACTTGTGTCTCTGCAGTAGTGTGCGCCATCTGTCTGTACAGCTGTGCAAGCGCTTATATCATCTGTCTGTACAGGTGTGTACATTTGAGCACACCTGTGCAATCATGTGACTGTCACCTGTGAGGAATGTGGTGGTTATTGCTAACCTGGATTGCTAAATCACTCTTTTAGAGTTAGCCATAATGTAAAATAGTATGTACAAGTCGGGGGGGGGGGGGGGGGGCGGGCTTAGAGAAGCTAGTAAACCATTACATTGAAGGAAATAAATATAAATGACATCAATACAAACCATCTTTTACAAAGTACCAAAAACAGAATAAGCACAGAACAAAGCAATCGATGCCACTAAAGGAACATTGATAATGGTACTTAAATAGTACAGAAACTTATATTAATCATATAGTGTTTGAAAATAGGGTAGTAGGTGTAAAACTTGTCTGCTAGAAGTCATCAGCAGATGAAAGGACAGCTGAAGTGAGTGGTATATGGAAGCTGCCATATTTATTTCCTCTGAAGTAATACCAGTTGCCTGGCAGCCCTGCCAATCCTCTGCTTCTAATACTTATGGCCATAGCCCCTGAACAAGCATGCAGCAGATCAGGTGTTTCTGACTGAGGTCTGACTGAATTAGCCACATGCTTGTTTCAGGTGTTATTCAGACACTACTAGATCAGCAGGACAGCCAGGCAACTGGTATTATTTAAAACGAAATAAACATGGCAGCCTCCATATCCCTCTCACTTCAATTGTCCTTTAAAGCGGACCTGAACCCAGACGTCCTCTCTGTTCTAAAAGATACGCATCAGCATAATAACCTTTAAACAAAAACATTTCTTTGTTGCAGTTGATACAAATCCTAAAATCTGCAGTGTTTCTACTTCCTGTTTTCACGGAAGCAGACATATTGTTAACACCCTGAGTTTTCAAATGAGCTTATCTGCCATGGCAGTCATGTGACACAGGGGAAAGATCAAATTACAAAATTGATTTTCCCGCCTCTTAAACCAAGTTACTCTCAATCCAAGGTTTTACTGTACCTGTGTGTGTGTTGCTTCAAGTTCCAATGTAAAGCTTACAAAGTATTTCATTATCGCTATACTTTGCCTAGTTAGAATTGTTTTTTCCCTGGAGGGGTTTGTGTCACCCGTGAGGTCACATAACCTCACACTTCGGCTTCGGGGCATTGGAAGAATGATGTGTGAACAATATCTAGGTGAGGAGTCAAAGTGACGGGTTTATGATCTGTTGAGCCCCGGGGCCAGTGACACAGCAAGCTGCAGTGCTGCTCATTGTCTGCGCAGTCCTGGCCGCGATGACGCTGTCTGTGTACAGCACACGGTGTACATAACGCCCCTCCGTACACAAATTCCTGAATGTGTCGCCATACAGCACCGAGCCATATCCATTCTGATAAATGATAACCTCAGGGATGGCCACACATTACTCCGTGTGCCACCAGATCAACCACTGACCGTCTATCAAAACTGATCAGAGAGGGCTCTAAGGCCTGCTCACACACTGCACAGCAGTTTCCAATAGATTTTAGCATGAAATATATTGGAAATCGTCCCGTGTGCTGCCCCTCAAGTGTATGTGCCCCGCCCGTGCCTGTGTGCAATGTTGAAGGCTCACCTGTCACACCGATGAGAATCCTGGTCTCCTCCAGAGACGCACCTGTACCACGTGATACTGACACTTGTAGTGACATCGCCTTATGTTACGGGGTACAGGCCCAAGTAATTTAATCCTCCTATCTTAACATTTGTAGGGCTGGTGCACACCAGAGCGGTTCGAGAGCATTTTTAATGCATTTCAATGGGCTGGTGCACACCACAGCAGTTCGTTTTTTTCCACAAACACAAACTCGGGGGCTGCAGCATTTTTTAGATTTCTGAGGCGGTTCTGCCTCAATGTTAAAGTATAGGAAAGTGGAAAACCGCTCTGAAAAACACCAGATCAGAGCGGTTTTCCAGGCGTTTTTGCTACAGAAGCTGTTCAGTAAGTTTTACTGTAACAATAAATGAAATCTGCTACACAAAAACTCTCCAAAAAACGCTAAGCATGTTTAGAAAACCTCTCTAAACATGCCTAGAATCGCTCTGAAATCTGCTTCAAAAACCTCTCGCGTTTTGCGGATCTGCTAGAGGTTTTTGGTGTGCACTGGCCCGTATAGCACTTTTCTCCTGTTGGACTCAAAGCGCTCAAGAGCTGCAGCCACTGGGAGCGCTCAAAGGGCCACCCTGCAGTGTTAAGGAGTATTATCCAAGGACATCTTACTGAATAGGTGCTGACCCCAGCCAGGATTCCAACCCTGGTCTCCCATGTCAAAGGCAGAGCCCTTAACCAGTACACTAATTTAAACATTTACAAATGTACACTGGAACATTCTTAGTAGGCAGTGGATGACCAGGGTGTGTCCTCACCCCTGGCACCAAGCTAGACCGAAAATGTCCTGAATGATGAGACCACTGAGTGAGCATTTCTCATCAGTAAGTGCACTGACTCTCTGGACCAACAGTAGTGACTTCTCATTGGTTGCTGTGGCTACACATGACACCAGGTAATTTATCTGCAATAATATGTCGTTACTCTTTGGCTGTTGTAATGAAACCAATGTTGGATAAGCTGGACGCCCCTTATGCTTGTACAGACACAGTTTATGTTGTATCCTATGTATCTCACCTGTCCTCATTCTCCTTTTAGGGTGACACTTCTTTTACTCTGCCCAGAGGCTACAAGTTCTCCTCCATGGACCGTGTTCCTCAAGGGATGGACCGTGTTCCTGCTGGGATGGTGGACCGCATTCCTCAAGGGATGGATCGTGTTCCTGCTGGGATGGTGGACCGCATTCCTCAAGGGATGGATCGTGTTCCTGCTGGGATGGTGGACCGCATTCCTCAAGGGATGGATCGTGTTCCTGCTGGGATGGTGGACCGCATTCCTCAAGGGATGGATCGTGTTCCTGCTGGGATGGTGGACCGCATTCCTCAAGGGATGGATCGTGTTCCTGCTGGGATGGTGGACCGCATTCCTCAAGGAATGGACCGTGTTCCTCAGGGGATGGACCGCGTTCCTCAAGGGATGGACCGCATTCCTGCTGGGATGGTGGACCGCATTCCTCAAGGGATGGACCGCGTTCCTGCTGGGATGGTGGACCGCATTCCTCAAGGGATGGACCGCGTTCCTGCTGGGATGGTGGACCGCATTCCTCAAGGGATGGACCGCGTTCCTGCTGGGATGGTAGAACGCATTCCTCAAGGAATGGACCGTGTTCCTCAGGGGATGGACCGCGTTCCCCAAGTGATGGTGGACCGCATTCCTCAAGGAATGGACCGTGTTCCTGCAGGGATGGACCGTGTTCCTGCTGGGATGGTGGAACGCATTCCTCAAGGGTTTGAGCGCATTCCTCAAGGGATGGACCGCCTCCCCCAAGGGATGGACCGCATTCCTCAAGGGATGGACCGCATGCTTCCAGGGCCAGACTCTGTCTGGAAGTCTGGCACTGGAAGTTTGCCGAGGTCCCTTCCACCTCAGCAGCCCATCTCCCGGATTCCGGTGCCCCCACAAGGAGGAAGAGGTCAGCCTCACCGGCCACTACCGCTCTCCATGATATTCCAACTGCAAAATGCTTTTTGGCAACACCACCAAATTCCACCCCAGAATTATGCCCCACCCAGTCCCATGAGTATTCCCGCTGCTCCGCCACCATCCATACCCGTGATACCAGAATTGCCAAGTCCTTCTGCCGCGACGCCTGTGCCTCCACCAGCAATCGAAGAGGTTCCCCGCCCCCTCAGCCCCACCCGTCTTCAGCCACATCTCCCCGACTCTTATGCTGATGTTCAGCGTGTGCTGGAAGACATACCACGTCCACTACGAAGACGCGGCTCCCAGGAACAAACCTCACAGGGTCCACCGCTACCCACCGACCGCCGCCAGTACCGGCAAATTATGAACAGACTGTTTGGGAAAGCCACCCCTAAATCTTCTACTCCAGAGCAACCAAAAGCTGAGGAAAAGCTTCAGGGGCCCTCTGTCAGAGAAAGCCCTATCCAGGAGGAACTGGTAGTAGAGGAGCCCAACTTTTTCAAATTAGTCCCCATACCAGAGGAGCCTCGACCAGAAGAAAAACCTGAGGCCACTTTACCCAAGCCTGAAGAACCCATCACCATCATCTTGGAGGCCTCAGAGTCCAGAGTTGGGGCATCAGCGCTTGTGCCAGGAGAAGGCGAACAAGGCGTTCCTTTGGTGATCACACAAAGCCAGACACCGGTAAGGAGAAGAGTGGCAATACAAGATATAAGGGAGGTGGGGATTTTGTGGTAGACAACTTAAAAGCTGCATTAGAGGCTAAGGTGAAATGTTAAGTAATGGGTCATGGATAAAAAAAGCTTAAAAGGCTGCAGAGGCTAGGGTGAAATGTTGGCTAGGGAGTCATGAAGGAAAGCTTAAAGGATACCCGAACTGACATGTGACATAATGAGATAGACATGTGTATGTACAGTGACAAGCACACAAATAACTAGGCTGTGTTCCTTTTTTTTCTTTCTCTGTCTGAAAGAGTTAAATATCAGGTATGTAAGTGGCTGACTCAGTCCTGACTTAGACAGGAAGTGACTATAGTGTGACCCTCACTGATAAGAAATTTCTTTTTATCTCTTTCCTGCTCTCAGAAGCCATTTTCTGCTAGGAAAGTGTTTTATAGTTGGAATTTCTTATCAGTGAGGGACACACTATAGTCACTTCCTGTCTGAGTCAGGACTGAGTCAGCCACTTACATATGTGATATTTAACTCTTTCATACAGAGAAAGGAAAAAAGGAACACAGCATAGTTATTTGTGTGCTAGGCACTGTACATACCCATGTCTATCTCATCATGTCACATGTTACTTCGAGTATCCTTTAAAAGCTGTATAGAGGTGAAGGTAAAAGGAAGTCTGTGATGACATTGTGAAAGGAAAGGTACCCTGATATAGCATGACGTCATGTTTGTGTGACTTCTTCAGGACAAGCCGTGATTTCATGATACCCTTTAAGAGCCAATCTCCCCCCACCCCCAACTCCTCCAGTGTGCCTTTTTGGCCAAGATAAAATATTGCTGCCTGCTAGCATGGGAAAGAACGGATCACGGTCTATATCACAGGCAATCTTTAAGGGAAACTGTCTTGCCATGCAGTAAAATGTAGTAAATTATTCAGGATATCCACTTTCACGTTAAATATCCTGGTTTCAACATCAGAAACGTGTCCTATATTGCTGTTTATTTGTATGTAGCCCCGCCTCCCAGTGATGTTTAGCCTAGGCTGTTTATTATGCGGAATTCTCCTCCTAGAGCATTCTGGAGGTTTGTTTCTGTACCGGCTTTAGAACTCTCTGGGACAAACATTCAGCAGAGCTGCACCTGACAGGAAGTAAAGATGTCACCGCCTGTGATAAATGTCAGACTGTAAAAACAACATAACCATGAGCAAACACTGACAAAATCATTTATAAGTGAATATTGTAAAACAATAAGCAATTTTATTCATTGTTAATTTGGTTACAGTTCCTCTTTAATGTGAAATCTGTATGGAAGAAAATGCCCCGGGGGGTTCTCACCTCGGGAGGGGGAAGTCTCTGGATCCTATCGAGGCTTCCCCCGTCCTCCTCTGCCCCACGGCGGTCTTGCTGCGGGTCCAGGAACAGCGGGGATGTAGATATTTACCTTTCCGGCTCCAGTGCAGGCGCAGTAGCGGCACTCTGCTCCGAAATAGCCGATCCCAGTTGGGTCTGCTCTACGGCGCAAGTCTCCTACACCTGCGCAGTAGAGCAGACCCGACTGAGTTCGGCTATTTCTGAGCCGAGAGCCGCAACAGCGCCCCCGCTGGAACAGAGAAAGGTAAATACGGAGGAGGACAGGGGAAGCCAAGATAGGATCCAGAGGCTCCGATTTCCACCCCCCCCCCCCCCCCCCCCCCAAAGGTGAGTTACTCCAGGGGCATTTTTTTGTGTGCAGAGTGTCTTTAGCTTAAAGTGCACTTGAGACGGGGGATATATAAAAAAACATAACTATGGCTTTCTCCAGCCTGACCGCTCCCTCGCTGTCCGCCGCCGCCGCCGCCTGGAATTCAGCCCAGAAGTCCTTTAGTCGGAGCCGGCCCACCCATGCGCATTACGCCCCAGATTGAAGGACTTCTCGTGCCGAATTGGGGAGGATCTAGGTGGTGGCAGAGGACAGGGAGGGGGGCTTGAGGAAGCCCCAGGTATGTATGTTTTTTTTATGTTACTCCCCCCTCCTCCAATCTCAGGCGCACTTTAATGATATTAATTGAAAATTGTCTTGATATAATTGTGTATATTTAGTGCCAGAGATAACGTGTATTCTCTCGCTACCCCCACCCCCGCCTTTCTCCCCCTCGTTCTCAACCTTTTCCCTCATTCTCTTCTTCTTGGTGCCCTCCCACCTCACATTTTCTCCCCCCCCCCCCCCCCTTCTCCCCATTTCTTGTAATTTGTCCCACTCTTTCTCGCTTTCTTTCACCCCTCCTGCCGCCCTCTTTCTACACACCCTCTCTCTCTTGCCCCCACTTCCCTAAATTTCTCAATCTTACTCGCTCTCTCTCCCCCTCCTCCTCTCGCTCTCTCTCCCCCTCCTCCTCTCGCTCTCTCTCCCCCTCCTCCTCTCGCTCTCTCTCCCCCTCCTCCTCTCGCTCTCTCTCCCCCTCCTCCTCTCGCTCTCTCTCCCCCTCCTCCTCTCGCTCTCTCTCCCCCTCCTCCTCTCGCTCTCTCTCCCCCTCCTCCTCTCGCTCTCTCTCCCCCTCCTCCTCTCGCTCTCTCTCCCCCTCCTCCTCTCGCTCTCTCTCCCCCTCCTCCTCTCGCTCTCACTCCCCCTCCTCCTCTCGCTGTCCCTCCCCCTCCTCCTCTCGCTGTCCCTCCCCCTCCTCCTCTCGCTGTCCCTCCCCCTCCTCCTCTCGCTGTCTCTCCCCCTCCTCCTCTCGCTGTCTCTCCCCCTCCTCCTCTCGCTGTCTCTCCCCCTCCTCCTCTCGCTGTCTCTCCCCCTCCTCCTCTCGCTGTCTCTCCCCCTCCTCCTCTCGCTGTCTCTCCCCCTCCTCCTCTCGCTGTCTCTCCCCCTCCTCCTCTCGCTGTCTCTCCCCCTCCTCCTCTCGCTGTCTCTCCCCCTCCTCCTCTCGCTGTCTCTCCCCCTCTTTCTCTCTCCTCCTCCCTCCTCCAGGAGCTTCGTTCAGCTCTGAAAGGTCGCAGCTCTCCACGCAAGTCGCACCCTCGCCGCGCCCGTCTGGATCCGCTCATTCTGCTGCTCGATGGGGCGCTCACTGGGGAGCTGGATGTGGTGAATCAGGCATTACAAGAGGTAGGTACCGATATAGATGACCGGTGACTCAGCTGCTGCACCATATTGTGGGAACTGAAGGTCAGCTTCCAATAAACTAATACAGAGTGAGTCAGTGACGGCCACATGTGGTCCTCTAGCGCACACAGAGCTGCTCCTCTTCTTCTAGCGCACACAAAGCTCCTCCTCTAGCTCACACAGAAGTCCTCCTCTTCCTCTAGCGCACACAGAGCTGCTCTTCTTCCTCTAGCGCACACAGAGCTCCTCCTCTAGCTTACACAGAGGTCCTCCTCTAGCTTACACAGAGGTCCTCCTCTTCCTCTAGCGCACACAGAGCTGCTCCTCTTCCTTTAGCGCACACAGAGCTCCTCCTCTAGCTCACACAGAGGTCCTCCTCTTCCTCTAGCGCACACAGAGCTGCTCCTCTTCCTCTAGCGCACACAGAGCTCCTCCTCTAGCTCACACAGAGGTCCTCCTCTAGCGCACACAGAGCTGCTCCTCTTCCTCTAGCGCACACAGAGCTCCTCCTCTAGCTCACACAGAGCTCTTCCTCTAGCGCACACAGAGCTGCTCCTCTTCCTCTAGCGCACACAGAGCTCCTCCTCTAGCTCACACAGAGGTCCTCCTCTTCCTCTAGCGCACACAGAACTGCTCCTATTCCTCTAGCGCACACAGAGCTCCTCCTCTAGATCACACAGAGCTCCTCCTCTAGATCACACAGAGCTCCTCCTCTTCCTCTCTGATTTTTGTTACCTGTCTTTTAGGTGAATGATCCAAGTCAGCCGAATGAAGAGGGGATCACTGCCCTTCACAATGCCATCTGCGGAGCCAATTACCACATTGTCAACCTGCTCATCAGTAGTGGAGCGAACGTCAATGCGGCAGACAGCCATGGATGGTAAGGGGGGACCGGTGATGTTACTTAGGGGAGGGGGGGGGGGGCAGGGAGGTCTGAACACACAAAAAGTGAGAGATATGATTGGTGGAATGCTTGTTAATAGGAGTTAAGATGGCCATACATCAGGCGACTTGGCGGCTGATTGACAATCTGATTTGATTATCGGATGAAAATCTGTGCCACCAAGAGCATGCCCGATCACCGATGCAACCAATTTCGGGCCGACATTAGTCACATGTATCGGTAGACATGCTGCAAGATGTAGGGCCGACATTAGTCACATGTATCGGTAGACATGCTGCAAGATGTAGGGCCGACATTAGTCACATGTATCGGTAGACCTGCTGCAAGATGTAGGGCCGGCATTAGTCACATGTATCGGTAGACCTGCTGCAAGATGTACGGCCAACATTAGTCGCATGTATCGGTAGACCTGCTGAAAGATGTAGGGCCGACATTAGTCGCATGTATCGGTAGACCTGCTGCAAGATGTAGGGCCGACATTAGTCACATGTATCGGTAGACCTGCTGCAAGATGTACGGCCGACATTAGTCACATGTATCTGTAGACCTGCTGCAAGATGTAGGGCCGACATTAGTCACATGTATCTGTAGACCTGCTGCAAGATGTACGGCCGACATTAGTCACATGTATCGGTAGACCTGCTGCAAGATGTAGGGCCGACATTAGTCGCATGTATCTGTAGACCTGCTGCAAGATGTAGGGCCGACATTAGTCACATGTATCTGTAGACCTGCTGCAAGATGTAGGGCCGACATTAGTCGCATGTATCTGTAGACCTGCTGCAAGATGTAGGGCCGACATTAGTCACATGTATCTGTAGACCTGCTGCAAGATGTAGGGCCGACATTAGTCGCATGTATCGGTAGACCTGCTGCAAGATGTAGGGCCGACATTAGTCGCATGTATCTGTAGACCTGCTGCAAGATGTAGGGCCGACATTAGTCGCATGTATCTGTAGACCTGCTGCAAGATGTAGGGCCGACATTAGTCGCATGTATCTGTAGACCTGCTGCAAGATGTAGGGCCGACATTAGTCACATGTATCTGTAGACCTGCTGCAAGATGTAGGGCCGACATTAGTCGCATGTATCTGTAGACATGCTGCAAGATGTAGGGCCGACATTAGTCGCATGTATCGGTAGACCTGCTGCAAGATGTAGGGCCGACATTAGTCACATGTATCTGTAGACCTGCTGCAAGATGTAGGGCCGACATTAGTCACATGTATCGGTAGACCTGCTGCAAGATGTAGGGCCGACATTAGTCACATGTATCGGTAGACCTGCTGCAAGATGTAGGCCCGACATTAGTCACATGTATCGGTAGACCTGCTGCAAGATGTAGGGCCGACATTAGTCGCATGTATCTGTAGACCTGCTGCAAGATGTAGGGCCGACATTAGTCACATGTATCGGTAGACCTGCTGCAAGATGTAGGGCCGACATTAGTCACATGTATCGGTAGACCTGCTGCAAGATGTACGGCCGACATTAGTCACATGTATCTGTAGACCTGCTGCAAGATGTAGGGCCGACATTAGTCGCATGTATCTGTAGACCTGCTGCAAGATGTAGGGCCGACATTAGTCGCATGTATCTGTAGACCTGCTGCAAGATGTAGGGCCGACATTAGTCACATGTATCTGTAGACCTGCTGCAAGATGTAGGGCCGACATTAGTCGCATGTATCTGTAGACCTGCTGCAAGATGTAGGGCCGACATTAGTCGCATGTATCTGTAGACCTGCTGCAAGATGTAGGGCCGACATTAGTCGCATGTATCTGTAGACATGCTGCAAGATGTAGGGCCGACATTAGTCGCATGTATCTGTAGACCTGCTGCAAGATGTAGGGCCGGCATTAGTCACATGTATCTGTAGACCTGCTGCAAGATGTACGGCAGACATTAGTCACATGTATCTGTAGACCTGCTGCAAGATGTAGGGCCGACATTAGTCGCATGTATCTGTAGACCTGCTGCAAGATGTAGGGCCGACATTAGTCGCATGTATCTGTAGACCTGCTGCAAGATGTAGGGCCGACATTAGTCACATGTATCGGTAGACCTGCTGCAAGATGTAGGGCCGACATTCAGGGGCGTAACTAGGCCCCACCGGGCCCCCCTGCAGATTTTCTGAGCGGGCCCCCCCCCCCCCCCCCCGGGGCCCGCTCGCGGCCGTTTTGTGGGTGCTGGAGGGGTGGCAGCATGAGGGGAAAGCCTTGCCCACAGTCGGCGGGGAGAGGGGTAGTTCCCCCCTCTCCCTCACCTCGGGGCTCTCCCCTCTGCGCTCCCCTCCAGCTCGTAAGTGTCTGGGGCTGTGGTGGGCAGCGAGCGGCGGGCAGATACATACCTGCTTCCGTGCGTTCCATCGGAGACTTCTCCCTCTAGCGGCTGACGTCACTTCCGGAAGTGACGTCAGCCGCTAGAGGGAGAAGTCTCCGATGGAACGCACGGAAGCAGGTATGTATCTGCCCGCCGCTCGCTGCCCACCACAGCCCCACAGACACTTACGAGCTGGGGGGGAGCGCAGAGGGGAGAGCCCCGAGGTGAGGGAGAGGGGGGAACTACCCCTCTCCCCGCCGACTGTGGGCAAGGCTTTCCCCTCATGCTGCCACCCCTCCAGCACCCACAAAACGGCCCCGAGCGGGCCCCAGGGGGGGGGGGGGCCGGGCCCCCCCGCGGGCGCAGGGGCTGCAGGGCCTATTCCTACGCCCCTGCCGACATTAGTCGCATGTATCGGTAGACCTGCTGCAAGATGTAGGGCCGACATTAGTCGCATGTATCGGTAGACCTGCTGCAAGATGTAGGGCCGACATTAGTCACATGTATCGGTAGACCTGCTGCAAGATGAAGGGCCGACATTAGTCACATGTATCGGTAGACATGCTGCAAGATGTACGGCCGATATTAGTCACATGTATCGGTAGACCTGCTGCAAGATGAAGGGCCGACATTAGTCACATGTATATGTAGACCTGCTGCAAGATGTAGGGCCGACATTAGTCGCATGTATCTGTAGACCTGCTGCAAGATGTAGGGCCGACATTAGTCACATGTATCGGTAGACCTGCTGCAAGATGTAGGGCCGACATTAGTCACATGTATCGGTAGACATGCTGAAAGATGTAGGGCCGACATTAGTCGCATGTATCGGTAGACATGCTGAAAGATGTAGGGCCAACATTAGTCACATGTATCGGTAGACCTGCTGCAAGATGTAGGGCCGACATTAGTCACATGTATCGGTAGACCTGCTGCAAGATGTACGGCCGACATTAGTCGCATGTATCGGTAGACATGCTGAAAGATGTAGGGCTGACATTAGTCACATGTATCGGTAGACCTGCTGCAAGATGTAGGGCCGACATTAGTCACATGTATCGGTAGACCTGCTGCAAGATGTACGGCCGACATTAGTCACATGTATATGTAGACCTGCTGCAAGATGTAGGGCCGACATTAGTCGCATGTATCTGTAGACCTGCTGCAAGATGTAGGGCCGACATTAGTCACATGTATCGGTAGACATGCTGAAAGATGTAGGGCTGACATTAGTCACATGTATCGGTAGACCTGCTGCAAGATGTAGGGCCGACATTAGTCACATGTATCGGTAGACCTGCTGCAAGATGTACGGCCGACATTAGTCACATGTATATGTAGACCTGCTGCAAGATGTAGGGCCGACATTAGTCGCATGTATCTGTAGACCTGCTGCAAGATGTAGGGCCGACATTAGTCACATGTATCGGTAGACATGCTGCAAGATGTAGGGCCGACATTAGTCACATGTATCTGTAGACCTGCTGCAAGATGTACGGCCGACATTAGTCACATGTATATGTAGACCTGCTGCAAGATGTAGGGCCGACATTAGTCGCATGTATCTGTAGACCTGCTGCAAGATGTAGGGCCGACATTAGTCACATGTATCGGTAGACCTGCTGCAAGATGTACGGCCGACATTAGTCACATGTATCTGTAGACCTGCTGCAAGATGTAGGGCCAACATTAGTCACATGTATCGGTAGACCTGCTGCAAGATGTAGGGCCGACATTAGTCGCATGTATCGGTAGACCTGCTGCAAGATGTAGGGCCGACATTAGTCGCATGTATCGGTAGACATGCTGAAAGATGTAGGGCTGACATTAGTCACATGTATCGGTAGACCTGCTGCAAGATGTAGGGCCGACATTAGTCACATGTATCGGTAGACCTGCTGCAAGATGTAGGGCCGACATTAGTCACATGTGTATGTAGACCTGCTGCAAGATGTAGGGCCGACATTAGTCGCATGTATCTGTAGACCTGCTGCAAGATGTAGGGCCGACATTAGTCACATGTATCGGTAGACATGCTGCAAGATGTACGGCCGACATTAGTCACATGTATCTGTAGACCTGCTGCAAGATGTACGGCCGACATTAGTCGCATGTATCGGTAGACATGCTGCAAGATGTAGGGCCGACATTAGTCACATGTATCTGTAGACCTGCTGCAAGATGTAGGGCCGACATTAGTCACATGTATATGTAGACCTGCTGCAAGATGTACGGCCGACATTAGTCACATGTATATGTAGACCTGCTGCAAGATGTAGGGCCGACATTAGTCGCATGTATCTGTAGACCTGCTGCAAGATGTAGGGCCGACATTAGTCACATGTATCTGTAGACCTGCTGCAAGATGTAGGGCCGACATTAGTCACATGTATCTGTAGACCTGCTGCAAGATGTACGGCCGACATTAGTCGCATGTATCGGTAGACATGCTGCAAGATGTAGGGTCGACATTAGTCACATGTATCTGTAGACCTGCTGCAAGATGTAGGGCCAACATTAGTCACATGTATCGGTAGACCTGCTGCAAGATGTAGGGCCGACATTAGTCGCATGTATCTGTAGACCTGCTGCAAGATGTAGGGCCGACATTAGTCGCATGTATCTGTAGACCTGCTGCAAGATGTAGGGCCGACATGCTCTGTCAGGTGTGCGGCGGTAACGGCGTGCGATATCGGGATGAACACAACGGAACCCTTTAATGTAAAATGCCCCCTCAGTGCAGTGTAGTTTACCTGTCCATGTCCACCGCCGGCTCCGGGCTGTGTCTGCGCCCCACGTGGTCACCGGCGTAACGTGGGCGCATGCGTGACATCACACGGGCTTGATTCACTAAAGCGTGATACCTGCTATCACAGCAGTTATCATGCGATCTTTGAACGGCATTACTTTGCGTGATAAGCGAAGGTTTGCGAGCGATCACAAGCACTTTTTACCTTTTGCGCGCGGCAGCTCGCGTGATAACTGCTGTGATAGCAGTTATCCTGCTTTCAGTGAATCCAACCCACAGTGTGATGTGGTAGAAAGCTGGAAGAGATAGAACTAGGGAAGGGTTAGTGGGCGGAGTAAGGTAGGAAGCTGTGTGAAATCTGTGTGGGTAGTATGATGGAAAAGGGGAGGAGACCTAGAGAGCAGTGCTGATAGAAGTATGGCATTGGTGGGTTTATGATCAGTAGCGGGGGGGGGGGGGAGATGTGATTGGGGGGAGGTAAGTTGTGGGTCAGAGAGTGGTAGGAAGAGCAGACCTGAGCAGGGAAGAATGTAAGTGGGTGGTGGTATATGATAAGATGGGGGAGGAGTGGTATTGGGTGAATAATGGGCGATGATTTGATTTTGGGAATGGTGTCATTGGTTGGAGGCGTGTGTGTGTGTGGGGGTGGGGGTGGTCCTGTAGTGGCTGGCAGGGTAACGATGATTTTCTCTCCTCCTAGGACTCCTCTTCATTGTGCAGCTTCATGTAATGACCTGCAGATCTGCTCCATGCTGGTGCGTCATGGTGCCGCCATATTTGCCACAACCCACAGTGATGGCAGCTTAGCTGTGGACAAGTGTGACCCCTACAGAGAGGGTTATAAGGAGTGTCTGACTTACCTAACTGGTAATGTACCTAATCACTTGTCACCCCTTCTGCTTTACCCTTTACCCCTCCCTTATCTTCCCCACCTTCTTTTTTTCTTTTTCTTCCCCCTCCCCCTTTTTTTTTTTTTTTTTTTCCCAACAAAACCCCTCGCTTTTTTTAATCTTCCCCTTCCCTTCTCTTTAATGTCCCCTGTTTGATTTCCCTCTCCTTTCTCTGACTCCCCCACCCCCTTTTAAAGGACAACTGTAACGAGAGAGATGGATGCTTACATATTTATTTCCTTTTAAGCAATACCAGTTGCCTGGCAGCCCTGCTGATCCCCTGCCTCTAATGCTGGATACACACCATGCGTTTCCGCGTTCGATGCGTCCGTCGATACGCATCGATTTGATTATTTCCGACATGTCCGATTCAAGCTTCGATGGAACGTCAGGTCGATTTGGCATACTTTACATGGCAATCGACCTAATAATCATCGAAATGCGTTCGGAAATGCTCGAAAATAATCGAATTGACGCGTATCGACGGACCCATTCGACGCGGAAACGCATGGTGTGTATTCAGCATAATACTTTGAGCCATAGACGCTGAACAAGCATACAGCAGATCAGGTGCTTTTGACGTTGTCAGATCTGACAAGATTAGCTGCATGCTTGTTTTTGGTGTGATTCAGACACTACTGCAGCCATATAGACCAACAGGACTGACAAGCAACAGGTATTGTTTAAAAGGAAATAATATGGCAGCCTCTGTAGTTGTCCTTTAATACCCCCCCCCCCCCCCCCCTTGCTTTCCTTACCTCCTCTTTATCTGTTCCTTTTCTCCTCTTCTGTCCTCCAAGCTCTGCGCCTTTCACCCCCTCTTCCCTCATTTTCCTCTTGCCCCTTTCTCCTCTTCCTATTTTTTCCTCATCCTGTCTCCCAAACCTTTTCCCTGTTTTATCCCTCATCAAATGCTGACCTGCCGTTCTCTCTCGTTACCTCAGAGGTGGAGCAGTGTATGGGCGAGACGCAGAGCGGAGTGGTTTACGCCCTCTGGGATTACACGGCGGAGTTTGCAGACGAGCTGTCTGTACGCGAGGGGGACTCGGTCACAGTCCTCAGGAAGGATGGAGAAGGCGGCACCTGGTGGTGGGCTGCTCTGTGCGGACGGGAGGGCTACATACCACGCAACTACTTTGGGGTAAGGAGTCTAAGCCGTGTGCCTTCCACTGCCAGTGCTCAACATGCTGCAGATTCTATCTGTGAAGTGTGGTGAATATACTGTGTCTGGCCACAGGCAAAGCTATGCTGTCTATTCTCCAAAGCGTAAAGGGGCCTGTACATTATCTGATGGGCAGAGCCCCTGGCCATCCTGCCTAATATCTGATGGTTGGAGAGGCTGAATCATTAACCGTTTAGCAGCCAATTTAATTAGAGGCTTGCAAGTGCTCCAGGCCAATTAATTTTTTAGCACATTTCTTATTTGTTAAATTTTCCTGCTTCTAATTAGTACTGTGTATTTATGACTACTTGTCACTAGGGGGCAGTGTGAAGCAATAACAGAGGACTTTGGCTTTCAGTTTCTATATTTTCTGCTTGTAGAGAGAGATCAAAGCATTCCAAGAATTTACAGCATGAGTTCTGCCGACTGAGGTCAAAAAAGATAACTCTATTAAAGCTGCTTATGGGTTAACATTAGCCAAGCTCTGTAATGACCAGCACCATCATAAATTCGACAATTGCTTTTGGGTTCACTTGGTGTACCCCTTTATGTGAGACTTGGGACACCATGATGTATGCCTTGAGAAAGGGGGTACAGTAAGTAACCCCAAAACAATTGGCCTCAGTTCACTGGGCAGAGAATCTAATTAGCCTAGTTGCCCTGTGGGTGGTGTTGTCTATTGGCTTAGTGGCCATACTGGTATTTTTAACTGCATGTCTACAGTGGTTTAAAGTGTACCTGTAGTGAAAATAGTGCCTCAAATGGCTACTTACCTAAGTAGAGGGTCAGCTGGCTGGGCCAAAAACTGAACAGACACTGCAGATTCGCCAATGAAAAATGCTGCCGTTTTCCATGGACTCGAGTGTGACACCTGCCTTAGGGAGAAAAAAAATCCCGATTACAATTTATGGAATTCTAAAAAAAAGCTTGATTTCACTTTTCCGGGAGCACTGAAAGAGTTAAGCTACAGTGATGACCAGCAGCAGGGGCACAGCTTTGATTTACAACTGCTGATAACTAACTGGACACTCTGATGTGGCTAAACACAGAGCAGTGAATTTCTTGAGCGACTTTATGTGGAATGAAGACTTTTCATTGTGTGCTGTGCTAGAGTTCAGATGTGCTTCATTATTCATCCAATATTGGTGATCATTTATGTGACCTCTCTTCCTCTTTTGTAGATGTACCCCCGGATCCGCCCGCAGCGCAGTATTATGTGACAGAAGAACCCTATGTGGTCATTGCTGGAGGAACATGCGTGTGTGTGATGTATGTGTCTGTATGAATACCATTTTTATAATCCGTGTGTGTGTAATCCGTACATGTATGTACCTGTGTTGACTGTACAGTATGTGTAGGTGGGGTATCTACACACGTGTTCTTGCGTGTTGGGCAAATGTTTTGTATGTGTACAAGTGTCTACATTTTAGGTGTAAGTGCCCAGTGCATGTGTATGTATCCCCGTAGCTGTTTTTAATATGTGCACACACGTGTATTTTTGTAGGTTGTGTGTGTACGCGTGTTTGTGTGATGATTTTATGGATGTAGAGCATTTTACCATGTGTATGTGTGCGCCCGCCTGTCAGTGGCGAGTGTGTGGGGTATGCGGTGTGTGTTGCCGTACACGGTTTGCACCTTAATTTGGTAGTAGGATGGGTGGGGCATTTTAAAGCCTCCCCCTTTTCTCATTCTTTTTAGAAGTGGTTTTTCTAATAAAATAAATTGTGTTTTAACAATCTCGTGTACTGTTCCTGTGTGTCAATGCGGAGTGTCTGCAACCCTTGTGTAAGAGGAAGGCTAGATCAAAAGAGCCTTCATTGGGGACAAACTAGGGCAACAACATCGATGGACAGCCAAGCCCTCCCACCCTGACTTGCCTTCTAAAATTGATCACAGGCGGCGACATCTTAAAGAGAGTCTGAAGCCGGAAAAAAACTCCTTTTACTGGCTGTTTATCTTAAAGAGGAACTCCGACCAAAAATTGAACTTTATCCCAATCGGTAGCTGATACCCCCTTTTACATGAGAAATCTATTCCTTTTCACAAACAGACCATCAGGGGGCGCTGTATGACTGATATTGTGGCAAAACCCCTCCCACAATAAACCCCTCCCACAAGAAAAGTTCGAACTTTTGGCAGTTTTCTTTCTGTGAACCTTGTTGCATTGTGGGAAATAGCTGTTTACAGCTGTTTCCAACTGCCAACAACCATGCAGCTGCTACATCACCTGCCAACAGTAAAATGTTCACTGGAGTTCCTCTTTAAAGTGACTCTGTAACAAAAATTACAACGTTTTTTCTACCATCCTACAAGTTCCTAAACCTATTCTAATCTGTTCTGGCTCACTGCAGCACTTTGTACTATCACGGTCTCTGTAATAAATCAATGTATCTTTCCCTTGTCAGACTTGTCAGCCTGTGTCTGGAATGCTGCCAACTCTTCCGTGCTGGTCTGTTCCTCTATGCACACTCCAGTGTGTGTTTTATTTACATAAGCCAGCAGCTTCTCTGCTATCTTATCAGTGATAGAAGAGAGCTGAATAAAAATCCTCCTCTGTTAGGCTGTGAAAGTAGCTGGCTGACACATACTGAGGAATTACAAACACAGGCACATGCAGAGCTGTCTGCAGGAAGCCTGTAATGTTCAGTGCATGAGAGAAGAAGGGGACAGAAGGTAAACACACAAATGATCTTTTGAGATTCAAAAGGAAAGCTATATACAGCCTGCTTGTGTATGGATGTATTTTCTATGTGTGGACATATTGTACATCAGTCTACTTCCTGTTTTGGTGGCCATTTTGTTTGTTTATAAACAAACTTTTTAAAACTGTTTTTGACTACTTTTAATGTGGCGGGGAGCGGCGAAATTGTGACAGAGGGTAATAGGAGATGTCCCCTAACACAATGGTATGTTTACTTTTGTGCGATTTTAACAATACAGATTCTCTTTAAGCAATAAGATCATAGCTGAAACGCTGCATTCCCGAGGCAGAACTATCTATTTATACCCCCAAAATTCAGGTCCCCTGCAGGGTGGAGGCAGAGATTTGTGCAGTAGATTTGTGCCTCTGCTCTCGTCAATCTCTGCCTCTCCTCACCACTCTGCCTTCTTTCATTGAGAGGGGCGGGGAGAGGCGGAGATTGATGAGAGCAGAGGCAGAGCCACAGCCCAAAGCTCTGCCTCCCCCGGGCAACAAAATCCACGAAAGTCTGGAAAGTCGTGGAATTTTACCCTGGGATTTGGAAGGTATAAATATCTAGTTCTTCTGCGGGGATGCAGTGTTTTAGATATGATCTTATTGCTTAAAGAGAAACTCCGACCAAGAATTGAACTTTATCCCAATCAGTAGCTGATACTCCCTTTTACATGAGAAATCTATTCCTTTTCACAAACAGACCATCAGGGGGCGCTGTATAACTGATATTGTGGTGAAACCCCTCCCACAATAAACTCTGAGTACGTACTCCTGGCAGTTTCCTGTCTGTGAACCCTGTTGCATTGTGGGAAAAAGCTGTGTACAGCTGTTTCCAACTGCCAAAACAGCAAGCAGCAGCTACATCACCTGCCAACAGTAAAAATGTCACCATGTGATAAATGTCAGAATGTAAATCAGGGATTTAAAAGATTTTACAATGGGCAAACGCTGACTAAATCATTTATACATAGGTATTGTAAAAATGAAGCACCTTTCTTTTATTACATAATTTTCACTGGAGTTCCTCTTTAGGAAAACTGGCCAATAATAGAGGTATTTTGTTATGGCTTCAGACTCTCTTTAAGAACTAGCAGGTGATCTCTGCGGAATGTTCGTTACTGGGAATTCTAAAGCCAGTAGAAAAACATAGCTGGTCTCCCAGAATGCTCTGGGGA
>NW_027152686.1:0-20000 GCF_040937935.1 Hyperolius riggenbachi
TGTCCTTCTCCTCTTTAGTACTTAGCTGTCATGCATATGAATACTAATATTTGTTTCATTACAACTGATCTGCGACAATACGATGTGGATTTGCATGCGTTTTATATGTAGTTTTATGTACAATTTATTGGTTCACACCATTTTAGATTTGTGATGTCTGTAAATTTAAGGCCTAGATGGACACCCATATGGGTGTGGCCTTGTACACTATATAACCTGTGCAATATATGTTTTTGTAAGCTATGATTAAGGAGCCATCTACTGCTCCGATACGCGTGAGCTTTTATTGTTAACGATTGATATGGATTAACAAAATAAAGAATTTTCACTTTGCCCTACCATCTGGTGTAGCGGGAATTTTATCACTACTTCTGGACTTCTTGGCTTTGGAACTCCCTGCTCCCATTTGGGATATCATGTGAGTGTAGCAGTCTCCCTTTCTTATGTACTATTTTTGTAGACCTCTTGCAAGTTGCGCTCTTGCAAGCTGTCTGCAAGCATGCGTATTATACAAATATTATACGCATCACTTTGTTAATTTTTTTTTTTTTTTTTTTTTTACTTTATTTGCTGCTATGAGCAGTAGTGCATCTAGGTGTGTCTTCTAGTCCAAAAGATTTGCTATGCACCACAATTTACCACAGTTTATCTTACAAAAACACATATACTTAAGCACAATACCCTGATAAAGTAAATATTAATAATACTTAAAGGGTGCCTGATTTCACTTGAATTATTTCAGCTAACCTATTTTTCACACTATGTCTGTAGGACCTGACCTTTATGTACACAAAGGACTATGTCTAGTCACTTATTGATCAGCTGTTCTGATATTAGGTTTCAGGATCACCAGTGATCAATTGGTCAAATGAATTCAAAGTGTATGCGAATAGTAGTTAGATTGATAGGACATGTATCATGATTAAATGAGAATCAATCACCTCGCCATACACTTGTTGATAAACTGGTCTGATATTAGGTTTCAGGATCACCAGTAATCAATTGGTGAAATAAATGCAAAGTGTATGTGAATATTAGTTGATTGATTGGACATGTATCACGATTGAATGAGTATCAATCACCTCGCCATACATGTAGTAAATAAAATTAAAACACCATCACTGATGAGGTGAGTTCATGTCGTCACTTCCTCCCCTGTGATACGCTATACAAACAGCGAGCGCTGTTGCACATACTGCAGCCTGGGCTTGCTTTTTCTTTATTGGTGAATCATATTGTTGGAAGGAACCTGGATGTTAACACACGCCCCCTGGGGCAGGCATACCCACAGGTGAGGCCGATGCAATCATTAAAGGAATATTATCGATTAAAACAACTTTTTTTTAATACTCTATATTAGTGTACACTTTACCACTAGTGCTAGGGGCACTTTATTTATTCACCCAGGTCTCTCTCGCTATTCCTGCTTAAAAATTCATTTCTCACACAGCTCATAGTAGTTTGGGTCACCCTGAGCTGCTTGGTTACTCTGTCACACAGCTCACAAATATATTTCACTGTGTCACTCACAGCATGCAGGAGACATGAGGAGAAATAGGCTGATCTGAGGTGGTAACAGGTAACTAAATGAGCTGTAATGTTGCTGGAATATAACTAGCTATAACACTAGTCTGTGTTTACACTCAGCCTGGTTGCCTGGCTGCCTGCTTGTGGTTATTCACTCCAGGCTGCATCCACTTTACAAGCTGCTGAGAGGGGCAGACCACTGTCTACAATTAGCATTATTAGTATCTTTATCAGTCAAGAGAAGCAAAGATATTAAACACACATTGCTAGAATCTTTAACCCCTTACCACCATATCAATAAGATTCTTTCAGCAAGGTGATAAACTATAAACTGAGGAGTTGATAGCAACTCCCCTGTGCAGAGACATGGTCTAGCCCTCTGGGAGCCCAGTATTTAGATACATTTTGTATCCAACACTGACGCCAAAACTGACTGAGGATTTTAAGCCCCATCTACACCATGCCATATTGCAGCGATCCGGCGGCTCGATTAGCCACCGGATCGCCTCTTCCGCGTGCCCGCCGTGCCCCCGCTCGCCGCATTCGATTCCCCGCTCGCCCCCGCCGGCGCAGCTTATCTTCCGCTCGATTCCCTGCCATTGTCCCCTCGCGGGGATCGAGCAGGGAATCGGCGGTGCGGAGATCCGTCCTGTCGGATCTTATCAATCGAGCTGCATCAGCGGCTCGTTTGATAAGGAGCATCGCGGCCGCATCTACTCGTGTAGATGCGGCTTTACAGCTGAGAGGAAAAGCTGTGTGAGGAATCAAATTGCTCCTAGTACTTGTCCTAATGTGTGCTACAACATACAGCATTTAAAAATAAATGCATACATCGATAGTATTCCTTTAAAAAAATCTTATTTAAAGGGCAGCAAACAGCGACCGCTCCAGCTCTGATTTAGGCTGCTATTGCTGTGGGATTTTCTATGGTGGGGGTTTAATATTTTTCATACACCGTGTGTATTTTCTGACGAAGCTCTACTTTTAGAGTGATACTAGCTCTAGTTGAAAGACGCCAGCACTGTATATATATTGTATATATGTCACCTCTTACTCTATCTCCAGCAACTATATACTTTCTGTGAAGGAAGCTCCAGTGGCTAATTACTACTATGTAGGAGACTAGTGCATGCCTGTATGTAGTGGTCTTATCATACAAAACCACACTTTACTGTTGTGTTACCCACCACTCCTATAGCCACTCTGAACTAGATCTCTGTTCTTAGCATCTTTTCACATAACAGGTGGGACTAGCTACACCCCAGCATACCTGCCACTACTATTGACAGGCTGCATGTCCTGGGGGGGATAAGCCAGGACCTCTCATCAGTGATAGCGTTTTAATTTTATTGACTAAGTATATGGTGAGGTGATTGATTATCATTCAATCGTGATACATGTCCAATCGATCAACTACTATTCGCATACACTGTGGGCTTGAGTCACAAAAGAGTGCTAACTGTTAGCACGGCCATTTTTCGCGCAAATTTTCGCATTGCCCGCGCTCACGAATATTTGCGCGAAACGATAACGTTTTCGGGCGCAAACGCGAATTTTCGTGCTAAATCAATATTGTTTCCATGCAAAAATTAGTTTTTGCGCGCAAAACCGTTATTGTTTTGCGCGGAAATTCGCGATTGCGCACAATGCGAAAATTCGCGTGAAAACGGCCGTGCTAACAGTTAGCACTTTTTTGTGAATCAAGCCCTTTGCATTCATTTGAACAATTGATCACTGGTGATCCTGAAACCTAGACCAGCTGATCAATAAGTGACTAGACGTCCTTTGTGTACATAAAGGTCAGGTCCTATGGACATAGTGTGCATATATTTTTACCTGTACAACCCATTAGGTGTGTTTTGTTCAACTTATTTTTAACCTCAACTAAAAGGAGAGGCAAGTCAAGATATTAACAAGTGAAGGCCTTAAATCACTAAACTGTGGAAAATTGCAAATCGTGCATGGCAGTTTTACCAGGGTTTATAAAAAAAAAAAAAAAAAGTGTTTTGCACACATAGCTAAACATGCATTATAAACCCAGTGCACTTATTATTAGTATAACGTGCATGTGTAATGCATGTACAGTCTTAATCCGACTTGGAAACTAGGCTCTAAGTCTGGTCATACACTTGTTGATGTGGCCAACAGATAGATACCTCTAAGATCACCAGACACTAGGGGCATCATGGCACATGCTTCAGATGACCACTAGAGGTCTTTAGTATTTGGCCTCTATAGTGTTTATTACGTCATCCACAGCTTCCCGGGAGTGAAAAGACAGGGAGAAGTCCCCGGAGTGAAGAGAAGACCCGTGAGGAAGTGCCGGCAGGTGTGAGTAGCTCTGCTGCTGTGTCTGTTGGCCCAAATTCAAATACTGCTAGCGACATGCACTTCGGGCCAATGGGCACAGCAGCAGAGCACACCTGCCTGTCAGCGATTCCTCCAGCATCTTATCTTCACTGCAGGGCTACTCCCTGTCCCTTCACCCCTCTTCACTGATGGAACAAAATCTTCCAGCATGATTGATCAAATCAATTGGTTTCATCAGAAAATCTGGAATTGAAACTATTTCTAGCAGATTCAATCTAAGCAGTGCATGGCAACCTTAAATGAACTTCTCTGCACCCAGGGAATATATAAAAAGGTCAACAATTATTAAAAGTTAAATAAGATCTATCTGTATGGGAACCAAACAATATTTAGAAAACAACCCTCATATTCTTGAGACAGCCAAAACTTTAAATGTACATTTCAACTTTTAAATACAAAATAAGAATTTGGGATTCCACAAAGGTCCTATTTAGGACTAGGCTAGCCAGGTATAGTTGCTCCCTGTAGAGGTCATGCAGGTATCGTTGCCCTCAGTAAAGGTAATCAATGTGGTTGTCCCAAGTATAGGTTAGCCAGGTAGGTGCCCCCAGTAGGTAGTCATTATAGTTGCCCCCAGTGTAGGTAGCCAGTATAGTTGCCCCCAGTATAGGAAGCCAAGATAGTTTCCCCCAAGCCCAGTATCGGTAGCAAGCATAGTTGCCCCAAGTAGGTAGCCAGTTTAGTTGCCCACAGGCCCAGTATAGGTAACCAGTATAGCTGCCCCCGGGCCCAGTATTGGTGGCCAGTACCGTTCATCCCAAGCCCAGTATAGGTAGCCAGTTTAGTTGCCACCAGGCCCTCATGCTCATTCTGGTTGTTCAAACCTTCATTGGATCAAGGCTGAGCTATTGCAATCCCCTCTATGCAGGCCTTCCAAATAAAAATCTACACTGCCTGCAGCTAGTACTGAATCCTGTGCAAGACTGTTAATAAGCCAACCGCACCATTGCCACATAACACCAATCATTTGCCTACTACTCTAGCCACCCATAAAATAGAGAATCATTTTCAATATTGGAAAGCTAACATTCAAATCCCTACATGACCTAGACCCCAGATACCTAAAGGAGTTGTTGCATTTGTGTCACACCTCCCACAACCTCACATCAAAAGGATCCACTAACTCCACCGCCCCCAGAGTCCAACTAAAAACATTTGGAATTAGAGCTTCCTGTCATGTTGCCCCTACCCTTTGCAGTGCCTTGCCAAACTTAATCAAAACTGCTTCAATCCTGGAAACATTTAAATCAAAACTGAAAAGTGATCCATTTAGCCTGGCATTTATGATCATAAAGCTGTTCCCCTGTAAACATCACTATGTAATGATAAGTTTATTTGTTTTGGGTCCTAGAGAAGAAACGGGCTTTACAAATGTTTTGTTGTTTTTGATCGTCATGCTCATTCTGGGCCAGTAAATTAAAGTGGTATGAAACCCAGCATTTCTTATTTGCTCTAAAAGATTATTTACAGCATATAACATACTACGACTTTTTTTTTTTTTTTTTTTTTACAAGAACAGCATTCAAATAGTTAAACACAGGACTTAAGGGGCCCATACATTCAGCTGATTTTTGGCCGATCGACTGATCAAAATCGATTGACCAATCGACCGATTTGCAGCCGATTTCGATCGATTTCAATCGATCTGGCAAGCTAGAAAATCTAGGTCGATCTGTTGAGATTGCTTATCATTTTGCATTGGCCCAAATGGAAATCTGATGGCAAAAAAATGCCATCAGATCGATTTTCAATAGATTTCAAACTGAAATATATTGGAAATCTGTTTCTAGTAAAAAAAATTCCTAAACACATCAGATAGATCAGAAATCTATCTGATGATCTATCTGCTGCTAATCTAACGAGTGAATGGCCACCTATACTTTTTCAATAGAAAGCTCCCTGCAGTGAGAGCCGCATCTGAACTGGTGATAACATTATCTTGTGTTTACTAGCAAGAGAAGAATGTAAACATTCCTTGGCTGTTGTGGAACTCCTAAAGGTGCATACACACGTTCAGCTTTACACCCGATTGTCGTTTAAACTAGTCATCTGAACTACTTGAAGTGCAAACAACAAGTCGTAGAGACGTCATGTACACACTGACCAACAAAGCAGCTGCTATCAGTGGCATAGGAACCAGCATAGCAGCCAGAGCAACTGATATGGGGCAATTAGCCACTGGGGGGCCAACTGCCCCTGGATACCTGTGTTTTTTCTCTTTTTTTGAACATTCCACTGGTCCAGTGGAAAAAAAACAATGGCTGAGAAAATGGTCATGCAGAGACTGGTTAGTTAGGGTAAAGCAAAACTTAGAGTCTGAGCACACTAGCGCCCTCCTGTCTACTTTTCAGCAACACATCAATGTTACAGATGCTGAAAAATGGACTAAAGTGCATTCACCATTGTCCACATTAGTGCTGCATTTCCTAACCATGCATGTATTGTAAACGCATAATCAGTTTATTAGCTTTGTTTTAGTTACTGCAAGAATAAGGTTAACCCCCCAAAAATAAATAAAATTAGATGAAAACCAGTAGTACATGAATAATTGTCCATCCTTAAAATGTAAGATATAGGATATAAGATACCTCTTATGAAGGCATCACTGATTGAGATTATCTGCTGCCCTCCATCTTCAGACTGAAGAAACTCTAGAGAAAAGATGAGAAAGCAGAATTACTCAATAGATCCAGCAGAACAATTTGCACAGCACACCTTGCATGACTTGCCAGTTGAGTTATAATAGCCACACTTTACCCTTTTATTAGTTCAAATGTGGCATCAAATAAAAAGAACATTTAAAACAGAAGGCTTGGTGTAAAAGCAAGCCTATAGCTTATAAACATATAATTTCAGAGGCTGTCAGTGGGACCCAGGGAAAGACCAGAGCTGCGGTGAGACTTCTAGGGGCTGGAAGAAGCTCCAGATAAGTACTTTTTATCCACTGCTCTGGATATCCTTTAAAGCTGAATTATTGCAAATACCTTCTGTTTTAAAGAGCACCTAAACCCTAAGAAAAAAGTGAGTTTTACTTACCTGGGGCCTTTACCAGCCCCCTGCAGCCATCCTTTGCCCCCGACATCGCTCCTGGATCCTGTGGTCCCCTGCCGCCAGCTAGTTTCGTGACTCGGAGTCAGCGGGCTGCTACGCGTATCATTACATGCGTTACCACGGTAACAGGACGCTATAGCGGGTGTGAACGCATTCAAAGATATGTGTTGACACCTGCTATAGCGCAGTAACGCGTGTAATGATATGCGTGGCGGCCCGCCGACTCCGAGTCGGTAAAAATGCAACTAGCTGGTGGTGGGGGACCAGAGGATCCAGGAATAATGTTGAGGGCATAGGATGGCTGCAGGGGCTGGTAAAAGCCCCAGGTAAGTGAAACTCATTTTTCGTAGGGTTTAGGTTCCCTTTAAGAAGGCAAATTATCCTCAGCATTGATAACATGGAAAAAACATCAGTTAAATGAAAAAAATAATAATGCTTTTTTCACATGCACAAAAATAATTGGCAGCAATGCAGTGCTGTCAGAAAACTCATGCAGATACATGCACAAAGAAAACTGATCGACAAGTCTGAACCAAGCCTTCTCCTGTTAAGCATCTATTCCCTTACAGTGATTGGCATTCAGTTGTCAAGCTAGTACTTTCGCTATAGTGAAAGTTGGTCATTAAAATGTGCCTTTTCCTCATATTCGATTTAATATACTACTAGATGCTAGTGGGCTCTAGTACGTTTATTACGGCAGTAACTTGTTTAATTAGACATATTTCAAGTATCCCATATAACAATGTCCCTCTTTTCAGGGGCGTAACAATAGACCCTGCAAGGGATGCCTCCGCAGGGGGGCCCAGAAGCCAAAGGGGGCCCGTGGGGGGAAAAGTTTGAGAGCCTGACAGCTAAGGGCATGGAGTGAAAAATCGTATTCTGCTCTCGCACCATTGTTATACTGACTTCACGTGCCCACCACACAAATAAGGACTCACACACACTTTGGAATTTGTACACTGTTCCTGCTCCCTAGGGTTCGTAATAAAACATTTGTCTCTCACTGCAGCTAAGTTCTGATGACTCCATGTACAACCTAACAAACAAAGGAGTCACATTAAGCTGGCCATACACTGGCCCGATTTGCCACCGTTTCGACAGCAGATTCGATCACAGGGATCGAATCTCCTGCCAATCGTTCGCGCTACACGCCGAATTTCGATCCATTTCGTCCGATCCCGTCGATCGCTCCTTGCGGAAAATTACCGTCGGTCGCCCGCAGGTAAGGAGCGTGTCGCTAGCGGCGTCGAGTACCCGACGACCGACGCAATAGAGCCGCATACATTACCTGCTCCGCCGGCGCGACCACCCCCGGTCACCGCTGCTCCGTGTCCGCGCTGGTCTCCGGCATGCTTCAGTTCCTCCTGCCCGGCAGGAAGTTTAAACAGTAGAGGACGCTCTACTTTTTAAACTTCCTGCCGGGCAGGAAGAAGTAAAGCATGCTGGACCTGGAGACCAGAGCGGAGACCTGGGGACTGGAGTCGCGCCGGTGGAGCAGGTAATGTATGCGGGCATGCGGGAGCAGCGGCAGCACCACCACCACCACAACAGATTGTGAACGGTTTCAGGCTGAAATCGGTTCACAATCTGTTTGCAGTAAAGGTAGCCATACGATCCCTCTCTGATCAGATTCGATCAGAGAGGGATCTATCTGTTGGTCGAATCTGATGGCAAATCGACCAGTGTATGGCTACCTTAAAGAAGAAAAAGTTGTAGACTTTCCCTTTTCAGCAATTACTTCCAAATTTTTCCTGTGCAAAAAGTGAGGGGGGGGGGTGGGGGGCCGCATCCAAAGTTTCACGGAGGATCCCCATCCAAAGTTTTGCAGAGGGGCCCAGTGATGTGTAGTTACGCCCCTGCCTCTTTTCTACTTATCCTTGAGCTATCTAACATGACTACAGGACAAACAGTCAAAATGTACTTTAAAAAATTTGCATTACACAAAAGACTGCCGAGACGCCGAGAGCCCGGTATAGTAGTATGTACTGTAGATTGGGTATGGAAGGTAAGTATAGGTAGGTTATTCCTAGATTCTTATCTCGCAGGGGCTAATGACCTTGTGGCCTCTAATTACTTTTACAACACAATGGAGTGGAGATTGATGTCTTATGCTACGTACACACATGCGACAACGATCGTTCGTTAAGAACGACGAACGAACTTTTAATTGATGAAAGAACGACCTAAGTAAAGGTAGTTTTAAAAGGTGTGTAACGATCTGATCGTTAGAACGAACGTTACATCACAGAAAGCAACTATTGCGCCTGCGCATAAAAATGAGAAGTTCCATGGAGAAATAGTGAAATGCGCATGTCAAGCCTAGTACGAACGATCGTTTCCAACGATGTACTACTTTTGCAAACGATCGTCGTTGGTTAAAATCCGCCGAGACAGAACTTTCTTTTGTAGCGATTTGGCTCGTTCGTCGTTTGCCTTAATAGTCGGTGGTTCGTTTTTTGTAACGATCGTCGTTGGTAAAGATCGGGGAACGATCGTTACAAACGACTATAGTCGCATGTGTGTACGCACCTCTACTGTCGCTACTTCATTGAGAGCTTGTTGTCTCAATGAAGTCCCAGATCCCATAATTACAGTATCAATCAGTGACATTCTGAATGTTTTGCCAAAGTTAGAGTGAATGAATACTATATCTTATGTTCAGCATGTCCTTGTTATTCCTCCATATAGCATGTGCTCTCATGTAGTAAAATAATACAGCTGTGTGTGTATGTATGTACTGGGAGCAGAGCTGCAACGAGGGACTTGTCGGCTGCAAGGGGCTGGAGGAAGCCCCGGGTAAGTAGATCAGGGGGTAGCATAGATTGCCTGACGTTTCCTTTAAGTCTAGGTGTTTTTATCTGCATGGGGAAAACACATTGGTCCTCACTTTTCCTGTGCAAAAAGCGAGGGGGGGTGGGGGGCCGCATCCAAAGTTTCACGGAGGATCCCCATCCAAAGTTTTGCAGAGGGGCCCAGTGATGTGTAGTTACGCCCCTGCCTCTTTTCTACTTATCCTTGAGCTATCTAACATGACTACAGGACAAACAGTCAAAATGTACTTTAAGAAATTTGCATTACACAAAAGACGAGTCGCCGAGAGCCCGGTATAGTAGTATGTACTGTAGATTGGGTATGGAAGGTAAGTATAGGTAGGTTATACTCACAAACAAGGGTTACCGTCCAGGTAACCACTATTAAGGCAGGTGAGGAGATTAGACCTGTCCCCATTTAGAGAAGTCGCTCTGTGTAGATCAGGAAAAAGGAAGAATTCCCCTCCACCAGGGGTGGAAACAACTGCAATAGTAGTACAGAGATGCCAACAGGGTAAAAACAATATTTCTTTAAAATGGATAAAATGAAGTAGGTAGCGGTGGACTTACCCCTCCAAAACAGACACAAAAATTGCCGTTTTAAGCAAAAATCAGTTTATTTATATACTCCGATCAAGGTTCAATGCGTTTCACGGGTAAATCCCACTTCCTCAGGCAATAAATAGGAGCATATCACCAATGCGGTCCGGTACGTAGCCTGGCGCCTCTGTGAAGAAGTGGGGTCACGTCCCACGGATCCGGTGGTCAAGTCCGCCCTGAACCTTGAGATGCTCACACTGTCCTTGGGAATCCTGATTTTTCCTATCTGGGTGAAGTATACATGTTCTCCTATCCCCTCACCAGCCACTACCAGCATCATTTAATATAGATGGCCATTGTATGTATTGATGTATTTTTTGTTTTCTGTTTGCACTTTTGTTTTACAGAGTTTGTTGCTTAGCACTTTATACTGAACCTGGGTTCAACACACACTGTAGAGTATATTAAGATTATATATATATGCATGACCACGCCCACCTCTAGCACAGTTAAGCATATAAATGAGCGGTGCTCATGGTTCAGTTAGTAGCTAGTAGAAGGTGAGGTGTTTTTAATTTCATTTCTGCCATTTAGTTGACCCTTGGGCTTTTGGTATGGTTCCCACTAGAACGCTGATTAAAACTAGCATTTTTGCCTGGTTAGAGTAGGACTCACCAGATTGGGGACACTTTGGCGCAGTTGGTGAGCTTAAGCGCGTTAAAGCGTAACCAAGAGCCCCTGTCACTGTTTTCCTGTTGTGTGCTGCAGCCCCTCTGTATTTATATATTTCTTATGGAGTCTGGGGACCTCCAGTGCTGCGTGCATGCTTTGCATAGAATTGCATAAAAAAAATTGGTTTGTGCTGCTTACCCTTTGGTAATTTATTTATAACTTTCCCCTGTGAGCCTGCATGACCACTCCCACCTCTAGCACAGTTAAGCATATAAATGAGCGGTGCTCATAGTTCAGTTAGTAGCTAGTAGAAGGTGAGGTGTTTTTAATTTCTTTTCTGCCATTTAGTTGACCTTTGGGCTTTTGGTATGGTTCCCACTAGAACACTGATTAAAACTAGCATTTTTGCCTGGTTAGAGTAGGACTCACCAGATTGGGGACACTTTGGCGCAGTTGGTGAGCTTAAGCGCGTTAAAGCGTAACCAAGAGCCCCTGTCATTGTTTTCCTGTTGTGTGCTGCAGCCCCTCTGTATTTATATATTTCTTATGGAGTCTGGGGACCTCCAGCGCTGCGTGCATGCTTTGCATAGAATTGCATAAAAAAAATTGGTTTGTGCTGCTTACCCTTTGGTAATTTTTTTATAACTTTCCCCTGTGAGCCTGCATGACCACGCCCACCTCTAGCACAGTTAAGCATATAAATGAGCGGTGCTCATAGTTCAGTTAGTAGCTAGTAGAAGGTGAGGTGTTTTTAATTTCATTTCTGCCATTTAGTTGACCCTTTGGCTTTTGGTATGGTTCCCACTAGAACGCTGATTAAAACTAGCATTATTGCCTGGTTAGAGTAGGACTCACCAGATTGCGGACACTTTGGCGCAGTTGGTGAGCTTAAGCGCGTTAAAGCGTAACCAAGAGCCCCTGTCACTGTTTTCCTGTTGTGTGCTGCAGCCCCTCTGTGTGTATGTATGTATGTATGTATGTATGTATGTATGTATGTATGTATGTATGTATGTATGTATGTATGTATGTATGTATGTATATATATATATATATATATATATATATATATATATATATATATATATATATATATATATATATATATATATATATATATATATATATATATTAATTTTACCTATGATCCCAAAGGAGTGCGGATGGTTTTAAATGTTTTTCATTGTGTGTCCATACAGCTCCTGTGTGTGTGTCTTTTGATACTAATAAACTTGTTATACATTTTTGAACTGTACCCTGGAGTGGTGCTGTTTATATGGAGAGATCTTTCCCTCTTTCCTCCTTGAATCTATGTTATTCCTGCCCATAGCACATTCCTAGTGGTTGAGTGCGACACATACAGTACTTGCATTTATATTATCACTCAGCATGCCGTACAATTGATCCCAGGCACAGAAAGCATTCACACAACAGCCATGTTGCATCACACGGATACTTGCTCATGTGCAGTCTAGCTGCTGGATTGCACGTGAGCAAGTGTCCATGTGATGCAAAATAGCTTTTGTGCAGATCATTTCTTGTGCCTGGCTGGACCCAGCTCTGGGATCCCCTATATGGTATGTGAGTCAGACTGCTGCTGGTCTTATGTTGATTTTTTTTTCCAATGAGTTTTGTAGATTGGCTGGATGGTGCCTGGACTTCTTACTTTTTCTAGAGCAATTTATGTGTGGACCTGTGTGTTGTAGTGCACATAACAAGGATGTAAGTTTGTGGAAAAAGGTGTGTGTATGACTGGGGGGAGAGGGGGGTGTTGGATGTTGATGCTCAGGGGGCAGTTGGTGATAATGGGCCTTGGGCGGCAAAAAGTACAAATCTGGCCCTTTTACCAGGGTTTAAATATTTGCAGATGCTCAAAACGTTGGCTCTTAACACAGTGAGGCACTTTATTTAGCCTGAGGAAGTGGGCAGGTACCCACGAAACACGTTGCCAGTGCTATTAAAGTTCATTTTATATGAATTTGTCTTCATTGAGGTAAGCCACCTCAAATTTTATTTATTTTATTGTTTTTAATTCATTTTATCTTTCTCTGGGTGCCTTTTCATTCTGTTGTGCTTGTTAGCATACCTGCGCAGGAGCAGTAGCTGCTTGTGAGCCACTTGCGCAGTAGAGCAGACCTGATTGGGCTTGTCCATTTCCAATGGAGCACAAGTGGCATGCAGCTACTGCACCTGCCGAGCTGCACGCTGATCCCAGCGGTCAAAGGGGTCTGCGAAAGACATCGAGGGAAGCCTCTTTAGGATCCCAAGGCTTCCCCCTCCCAAGGTGAGTACCCCATGGGACATTTAACATCCTTACCGGTTTACTTCAATTCTATAATAATATTGATCTCAGGGGTGAGAGTTCTGGATAGATAATCAGCCTAGGCTAAACAGCACCAGGAGGATGGGGCTACATACCAAGGTAGAGCAATATATAGATATAGGAAGTGTTTCTGGTGCTGGAACCAGGAAATTGCTATAAAAGTGGGTATCTATTCTAATACACTGCTATCCCCAAAAACTTTATGTTCAGCTCTGTTTCTGTCCAGTTTGTCAGTGAGTCCATAGTTATGTCTGACCCAGACCCTATTTTTGATGTGACCTCACAAAGCAGGACAAATGACTACACTACAGGTACCCCTCCCCCCTTCTCTAAATATGGGAGTGGAGTTTAAAGATAACACAAGCACACACTCTCACAACAAAGCAGGACACATATCTCATGCAGAGAAGGACTAGGGGAAGCGCCTTCCAATGTTGTAGTGAAAGAGCTGCATGAAAGATCTTTGGTGCCTTCAAAGCTCCAGCGGTTCAGCTCATCCTCATTGCAGCTACATGTAACCTTAGTTACAGAGCTTTCCCCGCCCCTCCACACTACTGTAGGCAGGAGCTGGGGAGGAAGGGGAAGATAGGTGTACAGACTGAACGACCCCTCGCTCTGCTCTCCATCCTGATTCGTCTGCAGAGGAAAGTCCTTCTGCTGCAACCACAGCTAATAATAACAACTGGTGGGACATGGATAGGAGCACCTTCTAGGGAACTGATAGTGACAGCCTGAAACTACAATTGTGCCCAATGGGAGGCGAGAGACACAGCCGCCTATGGCAAGTGTCTGCACCCCATTGGATACGCCACTGTACTACTGCAAGGCAAATGTTGCTATCCACTACGCACCACTTAGCCACCTTGCATCATTTGCTTTGCTTTGTGTTTGGGTTTTTTTCTTCTTCTCCATTGAAGGGCCTTCATCTCACAACTAACCTAATAGTGCAACCAGCAAAGCTTGCCCTACACTTGTCTCTGAAGGTCTTCAACTTTATGGACATTTGACTCCACTACTTACGCTTCATACACACTTGAGATAAAAGTCTTTGGAAAAGGCAAGATCACAGACCAATTTTACCCCTTTCCATGTAGTATGAGAGCCATACCTACACAATCTATTCTATGGAGCTGCACTCCCCATCAAATAAAATCTTTGCAGGATGCTGCACACAAAGATGCCCGTACACACTCAAAAGATCATTATCTGCAAAAGATCTGTTCCTGCAAAAGATCCATTCCTGCAAAATGCATTCATAGTCTATGATATCTGCAGATCCTCATACACACCTTGTTCAACACACAATCATCTGCAGATCATCTGCAGATCAGATCCACCAGGATGGATTTTCAGATCTGCAGATGATTGCCAGATATGCAGATGGAGTCTGTTAAACAAGGTGTGTATGATGATCTGCAGATCTCATAGACTATGAATGCATTTTGCAGGAACAGATCTTTTGCAGATAATGATCTTTTGAGTGTGTACGGGCATCTTTGTGTGCAGCATCTTGCAAAGATTTTATCTGATGGGGAGTGCAGCTCCATAGAATAGACTGTGTAGAGTATGGCTCTCATACTACATAGAAGGGGGTAAAATTGGTCTGTGATCTTGCCTTTTCCAAAGACTTTTATCTCAAGTGTGTATGAAGCATTAGTCACTACTCCAACACCTCACTTTAGAAATCCATGCACTTCTCCCACATCACTGTAGCTAAGCACTGCCCTCCTCCCCAATTTTGAAGCCACACACCACCATCACTTCATATATTGGGGTGAGATCATACCACCTCTACAATGGGCATCAAAAAAAGAGAAAGTGGCATTTAAGCAACACTTCTTTACAGCTGTCATAGCAAGAGGATGGGCTGGTGTGATAGCGTGATAGCCAGATCAGGGACAACTTCCCAAAAGCTCCAGTGTGGTGTCCTATCTGGAAGTTCATATATTCAGCAAGTAAAATAATGGGGCCAGAAGGGTGCTTACAGCAGTTGTGTTTACCTTAGTGCTAATTTGGAATATAGGGTTGCAGGGAAGGCACCAAATTGTTTTTAAAATCATACACTTGCTTTATAACTCAAGCTCATGTATATTTTTTAAATGCACAACATTTTATGATAAAATGGGAAAGTATCTACTATGTGAATTTATGGCTTCTCATTTTTTTCAGAAATCTACAAATATCGGATTACTCATGCAAGTAGAGTCTGAAGCCATGACAGGCTGTCACTCAGCAGGGTGGTATGGCTGCAGTTGATGGAACAGATTTACCCTCCCCCTAGGTGAGTAATGGGTCGCTGTCTGCATTTGAGCAGACAGCTACTAGTCTATTAGAATCTCTGAACTATTGGAGCAGTTGGTTACCATTTCTATTTTGCAAAATCTACAATGCTAAACTCAGTGTATCATTTAATATAACATTCTATTTAATACAAATAAAGGCTTTCACTTTTTTTTATTAACAATTTAATAATAATAATAATAATAATAATAATAATAATAATAATACAGAACTTGCACAAGATATGAAATAGCATGTACAGTGAGTCACAATATGTCAAACAGAAGTATAAAAGAAATAAAAAGATAAGGAACAAAAAGACCCTCACAGGTAGGTTAGAATTATTATCATTCTAATGCTGGGAAACGTATTGTTAATCCAACCACATACCTAATTTTAGGCTGGTTGGGCAGAACAAGTTGTCCAGCTGAGCTGTACAATTGGAGTAGTGATCAAACGATCAACCACTTGGAAGATTGTATCTAGTACAATAAGTTCAGGGCCTGTTGGTATATAATGTGTCACCTTACAATCAATATAATCTATGTAACTATTGTCAATAACAGGTTTAACATAATTAAACAACCAGTAGTAAAAACAATTTCACTTACATTCTGCATAGGATATACTGTATATGGCAATGTTCTACTGAGATGAGGTAAATCAGTTAGATGTGACATAGGTGTTTTCAAGCAGCCTTGACCGTAAAGGGAACCTAAACTGAGGATATCATTTTTCCATTTAAAATAATACCAGTTGCCCGACTTTTCTGCTGATCTTGTGTCTCTAATACTTTTAGCCACAGCCCCTCAACAAGCATGCAGATCAGGTGCTCTGAATGAAGTCAGACTGGATTAGCTGCATGCTTGTTTCAGGTGTGTGATTCAGCCACTAGTGCAGCCAAAGAGATTAGCAGAACTGACAAGTAACTGGTATTGTTTAAAAGGAAACATCCATATCCCTCTCAGTTAAGGTTCCCTTTAAATGAGATTCGAAAGTTAGGTTTCTATTATAGGTGGCTAGAAGAAGTGATAAGCCCATGGGTTCACTAGACTTCCAGTGACTGGTGATTATATGTTGCATAGCTAGTATTAAATGGCATATTTGTGATTTGTATGCAGAGTCAATTGTCTCGAAGTCCAGATGTAAGAGTGCTACACAAGGAGATAACTGAAAATTAGGGATAAAGTCTGATAAAATGTTCTACAGCATGCCATAATGTTTTACTAGATGGGCAGTCCCTTAGCATATGAACTAATTTGTCTATTTGGAAAGAGCATTTCCAGCATGGTGACATAGAAGGAGTAAATAATGCAATTTTCCTGGGAATAAGATACCATCTTGTGGTTATTTTAAGGTGTTGTTCCCAGTGAGTGTTGAACTTAGAACATTTTGAGATTACTCTACTGGCTGCTATTAATTGTGAAGCAATGATTTGGGTAGACAGATCATGGGACCAGATTTGAGCATATTTGTTTACTGGGATCTAGTAGTGGCAGTTAGTTTATTGTACCACAACACTAAGGCTAATTTCACACCAGGGCGTTGCGTTAGAGGGGGCGTTAAGGTCGCATAACGTCCCCCTAACTCAACGCCTGGTGGTGCTGGATCTGGACGTCAGAGTGAGCCGTGTTGTGCAGCTCACTCTGGCGTCAGTGATGCCGTGATGCGCACTCTTGTGCGCATGCGGCATCACGTGGTCCCGCCGGCCAATCGCCGCACAGAGCGGCTGCTCCAGGAAGTAAACACTGCACGTCATAACGTGCAGTGCATATTAATTAGCCATGTGCCTGGCCGCTCTCCGCTCCTCCCCAACATTACTGAGCATGTGCAAGCCAGTGAAGAATGAAACAGAGAGCAGGATAGGTGTTTTCTCTAATGTTCCCACTGATATATATGGTAAAATACATGAGGGGGCTTCTTCTCTGGTTCACTTTAAGCAGTCCAGAGCTTCTGGTCCAAAACATCTCCTTACATGGTTATTCCAGTCTTCAGTTCACAGTACATGAAAATAAAGTTATCTTGGAGACTTTCAAACTTAGATCATGCAGGGCAAAAATTATTTCTAGTATTCTAGGTCACAGCATTTTCCTGGGCCATAAATAGAGGCCTCTTTTGGTCACTTGTATGACACCAAAATGTTTTAAATATGTAGAGTGAGAGTCACAGTGAGCATATCTCTTCTAGATAATAACAATCAGGTAAAATTCAAATGTTCAATCTTAGTTATTTCCCAAGAAAAATAGTTTTTTTTCTGATTGTCAAACCTAATGATAAAGTGTTGTGAGAAGTCTTGCAGAACAATAACAGTTGAATGTAGCAAACTTCAATAATCCCTCTAAATCTAGTATAAATTCTAGTATGTTTATCCAGTCTATAAACATGCCTGCACTCTTATATACCTGCTGTTCCCTTCTTCAATCTCTTGCTTAGTGGACTAGATAAATCAGCCTTAAAATTTCTAGTTTTCCCCAAACTTTGACTAGTCCCTCTATTGATTGGGCAGTAGTTAAGAGACAATAAGGGAGGTTTAAATACTAAAGTGTTGTCATTGAGGGACTAC
The DNA here is from genome assembly GCF_040937935.1 of Hyperolius riggenbachi. Lineage (NCBI taxonomy): Eukaryota > Metazoa > Chordata > Amphibia > Anura > Hyperoliidae > Hyperolius > Hyperolius riggenbachi. The sequence goes on from NW_027152686.1 coordinate 18,134, forward strand.
AGAGAAAATCATTAACTTGTAAATTGTCTTGTTTCACTGTTATGCAAACCAATTTATTGCTCTGTTGGTCATCCTAATTCACATTTGGCCTAAATAACTAGATGACAATCTTTTCTGCTACATGAAAGATCACATTAGTCTGTGCAGTTTATTGTTTAATATGGTGGTAAATTATGTGTGTAAAAGTCCTTATGAAGGGATTTATCTTTAAAGAGCACCTGTAAAGATCCATAGCACAACATTAAAACATTTTCAGGACACACATACATCATTTACCTTCTTTTCAGCATCAAAAACAATTCTTAAAACATATGCAGTAGAGTCCCGGTTATCTGGAACTCAACCAACCAGCAGTCTCAACCAACCAGCAGTCTCAACCAACCAGTCGGCAGTACTCACTGTGGTGAAGGCACACTTCTTAAGCGGTTTGTGAGTTCTGCAGCTCACCCAAATATTAAACTGTAATATAGAGTTAATGGTATGTATCGGAATCAGATTTCTAAGCGAAGCATAACACTATTGTAGCTGACATTGGTTTTGGCACATATAGGGTCATTGATGGAACAATAGAGTTCAGTTCATCGGTAGTGTAGGAGAGCCTACACATGAAGTAGGGGTTGCTGTGATCTGGCCGGTGTGTCCTCCGCTGCCTGGTCCAGCCACTCTGTGTACTGATTGGCCTCTCCCTCCCCCTTCCTTGGGCCGGCGTGTGGGGGGAGGGAGGCTTGGCAGACGCACCGGGCGCACTATTGGGTGTCTTCCCTTCCCGCCCCCAAGCTAGCTCTGGCCCGTGGGAGGGGGCAGGAGTGGCCGTGCATTGCATCCTGATTGGGCAGCAGCGGACACACAGGATGCTTGTCAGGGATGGAAAGACACGCCTCCTGAAGAAGCCAGTAGAGCTGGCAAAATCGATTAAAGACGCCTTCCTCCTCCATGACGGCGTCTGGCCACCTGTCCAACCTCTCCTGAACCCTGGGATCCATTGCCTCCTCCAGCCATTTTGGTGACAGTAAGAGCCCAACGGGCAACTACATTTATCATTAGGCAGCCTGGATATTACATGGCAGCACAAGCTTACTACATTGTCTGAACTTTTGTGCATAAGAGTTATACAACTGCTTAGCTAACACTTGTTATATGAATGGAACCTGCTTGTGTGTCTACTGCCAATAGAGCGCGCCCTAGTGGCTGCTGCTCTGCTCTGGCGCTTTGAGTCCGCAAGGAGAAAACCGCAATATAAATGTTATTTGTCTTGTCTTGTCTTGTGCTTTTGCTGATGCTTAACACTATGCAAGCTGCTAACCGCATGGCTCTTACGTCTGATCTCTGAGGCTGATTCTGGATCATTAAATGAAGATTTCTCTTTTGGCCATGCAATTGTTGCTTATTTGATGTTGCTGAGGGCTATGGTTAAATGGGCTGACACTGTGAAGTCTGCTGAGTACGCCTGACAGGCGGTGTTTGATTGTTTTTCGCAAACTGTGTCAAGTCTGCCTGTTTCACTGCATTATCCTCATTCACTTCATTGCATTGCCTTCTCATTATTACATTAAGGACTTCTACAATTGGCAGGGAGTTGAGGACACATCTCACCTAATCCTTCAACATCTGTGTTTACAGAGATTGAGGGCAATACTAGATTCACTGTTATACTCCATCTAACAGGTTGGACTATTTTTCAGGCTGCGCAGCCTCAGTTAGAATCCATGTACAAATGAACTGTACTCTACCAAGAGTAGGTGGGAGTAACTGAAAGGGATATTTGGGTTTGGGAGGTGGGAGGAGATGGTCAGATTGCTAGAATTTTATATATATTTAGTTTGCAAGTATTGAATAAAGTTTTGTATTTTTGTATTTACATATTTTG
>NW_027152687.1:0-34037 GCF_040937935.1 Hyperolius riggenbachi
ATTGCAAACGTAACCAGTTTTTCAATGGTGTAATGGTTTAACATAGAAAACTTACCGTTGGCTCTAGATTCTAATCTATCACTCCGATTTGCAAACGGATTTCACTGAAGCTGTAACTTTCATCCCAGAACATAGTTTAGGGGCCATTACTTCTTCAACTATAGTCATTTTTCTTTCGATTGCAAACGTAACCAGTTTTTCAATGGTGTAATGGTTTTAACATAGAAAACTTACCGTTGGCTCTAGATTCTAATCTATCACTCCGATTTGCAAACGGATTTCACTGAAGCTGTAACTTTCATCCCAGAACATAGTTTAGGGGCCATTACTTCTTCAACTATAGTCATTTTTCTTTCGATTGCAAACGTAACCAGTTTTTTCAATGGTGTAATGGTTTAACATAGAAAACTTACCGTTGGCTCTAGATTCTAATCTATCACTCCGATTTGCAAACGGATTTCACTGAAGCTGTAACTTTCATCCCAGAACATAGTTTAGGGGCCATTACTTCTTCAACTATAGTCATTTTTCTTTCGATTGCAAACATAACCAGTTTTTCAATGGTGTAATGGTTTAACATAGAAAACTTACCGTTGGCTCTAGATTCTAATCTATCACTCCGATTTGCAAACGGATTTCACTGAAGCTGTAACTTTCATCCCAGAACATAGTTTAGGGGCCATTACTTCTTCAACTATAGTCATTTTTCTTTCGATTGCAAACGTAACCAGTTTTTCAATGGTGTAATGGTTTAACATAGAAAACTTACCGTTGGCTCTAGATTCTAATCTATCACTCCGATTTGCAAACGGATTTCACTGAAGCTGTAACTTTCATCCCAGAACATAGTTTAGGGGCCATTACTTCTTCAACTATAGTCATTTTTCTTTCGATTGCAAACGTCACCAGTTTTTCAATGGTGTAATGGTTTAACATAGAAAACTTACCGTTGGCTCTAGATTCTAATCTATCACTCCGATTTGCAAACGGATTTCACTGAAGCTGTAACTTTCATCCCAGAACATAGTTTTAGGGGCCCATTACTTCTTCAACTATAGTCATTTTTCTTTCGATTGCAAACGTAACCAGTTTTTCAATGGTGTAATGGTTTAACATAGAAAACTTACCGTTGGCTCTAGATTCTAATCTATCACTCCGATTTGCAAACGGATTTCACTGAAGCTGTAACTTTCATCCAGAACATAGTTTAGGGGCCATTACTTCTTCAACTATAGTCATTTTTCTTTCGATTGCAAACGTAACCAGTTTTTCAATGGTGTAATGGTTTAACATAGAAAACTTACCGTTGGCTCTAGATTCTAATCTATCACTCCGATTTGCAAACGGATTTTCACTGAAGCTGTAACTTTCATCCCAGAACATAGTTTAGGGGCCATTACTTCTTCAACTATAGTCATTTTTCTTTCGATTGCAAACGTAACCAGTTTTTCAATGGTGTAATGGTTTAACATAGAAAACTTACCGTTGGCTCTAGATTCTAATCTATCACTCCGATTTGCAAACGGATTTCACTGAAGCTGTAACTTTCATCCAGAACATAGTTTAGGGGCCATTACTTCTTCAACTATAGTCATTTTTCTTTCGATTGCAAACGTAACCAGTTTTTCAATGGTGTAATGGTTTAACATAGAAAACTTACCGTTGGCTCTAGATTCTAATCTATCACTCCGATTTGCAAACGGATTTCACTGAAGCTGTAACTTTCATCCCAGAACATAGTTTAGGGGCCATTACTTCTTCAACTATAGTCATTTTTCTTTCGATTGCAAACGTAACCAGTTTTTCAATGGTGTAATGGTTTAACATAGAAAACTTACCGTTGGCTCTAGATTCTAATCTATCACTCCGATTTGCAAACGGATTTCACTGAAGCTGTAACTTTCATCCCAGAACATAGTTTAGGGGCCATTACTTCTTCAACTATAGTCATTTTTCTTTCGATTGCAAACATAACCAGTTTTTCAATGGTGTAATGGTTTAACATAGAAAACTTACCGTTGGCTCTAGATTCTAATCTATCACTCCGATTTGCAAACGGATTTCACTGAAGCTGTAACTTTCATCCCAGAACATAGTTTAGGGGCCATTACTTCTTCAACTATAGTCATTTTTCTTTCGATTGCAAACGTCACCAGTTTTTCAATGGTGTAATGGTTTAACATAGAAAACTTACCGTTGGCTCTAGATTCTAATCTATCACTCCGATTTGCAAACGGATTTCACTGAAGCTGTAAACTTTCATCCCAGAACATAGTTTAGGGGCCATTACTTCTTCAACTATAGTCATTTTTCTTTCGATTGCAAACGTAACCAGTTTTTCAATGGTGTAATGGTTTAACATAGAAAACTTACCGTTGGCTCTAGATTCTAATCTATCACTCCGATTTGCAAACGGATTTCACTGAAGCTGTAACTTTCATCCCAGAACATAGTTTAGGGGCCATTACTTCTTCAACTATAGTCATTTTTCTTTCGATTGCAAACATAACCAGTTTTTCAATGGTGTAATGGTTTAACATAGAAAACTTACCGTTGGCTCTAAGATTCTAATCTATCACTCCGATTTGCAAACGGATTTCACTGAAGCTGTAACTTTCATCCCAGAACATAGTTTAGGGGCCATTACTTCTTCAACTATAGTCATTTTTCTTTCGATTGCAAACGTAACCAGTTTTTCAATGGTGTAATGGTTTAACATAGAAAACTTACCGTTGGCTCTAGATTCTAATCTATCACTCCGATTTGCAAACGGATTTCACTGAAGCTGTAACTTTCATCCCAGAACATAGTTTAGGGGCCATTACTTCTTCAACTATAGTCATTTTTCTTTCGATTGCAAACGTCACCAGTTTTTCAATGGTGTAATGGTTTAACATAGAAAACTTACCGTTGGCTCTAGATTCTAATCTATCACTCCGATTTGCAAACGGATTTCACTGAAGCTGTAACTTTCATCCCAGAACATAGTTTAGGGGCCATTACTTCTTCAACTATAGTCATTTTTCTTTCGATTGCAAACGTAACCAGTTTTTCAATGGTGTAATGGTTTAACATAGAAAACTTACCGTTGGCTCTAGATTCTAATCTATCACTCCGATTTGCAAACGGATTTCACTGAAGCTGTAACTTTCATCCCAGAACATAGTTTAGGGGCCATTACTTCTTCAACTATAGTCATTTTTCTTTCGATTGCAAACGTAACCAGTTTTTCAATGGTGTAATGGTTTAACATAGAAAACTTACCGTTGGCTCTAGATTCTAATCTATCACTCCGATTTGCAAACGGATTTCACTGAAGCTGTAACTTTCATCCCAGAACATAGTTTAGGGGCCATTACTTCTTCAACTATAGTCATTTTTCTTTCGATTGCAAACGTAACCAGTTTTTCAATGTGTAATGGTTTAACATAGAAAACTTACCGTTGGCTCTAGATTCTAATCTATCACTCCGATTTGCAAACGGATTTCACTGAAGCTGTAACTTTCATCCCAGAACATAGTTTAGGGGCCATTACTTCTTCAACTATAGTCATTTTTCTTTCGATTGCAAACGTAACCAGTTTTTCAATGGTGTAATGGTTTAACATAGAAAACTTACCGTTGGCTCTAGATTCTAATCTATCACTCCGATTTGCAAACGGATTTCACTGAAGCTGTAACTTTCATCCCAGAACATAGTTTAGGGGCCATTACTTCTTCAACTATAGTCATTTTTCTTTCGATTGCAAACGTAACCAGTTTTTCAATGGTGTAATGGTTTAACATAGAAAACTTACCGTTGGCTCTAGATTCTAATCTATCACTCCGATTTGCAAACGGATTTCACTGAAGCTGTAACTTTCATCCCAGAACATAGTTTAGGGGCCATTACTTCTTCAACTATAGTCATTTTTCTTTCGATTGCAAACAGTAACCAGTTTTTCAATGGTGTAATGGTTTAACATAGAAAACTTACCGTTGGCTCTAGATTCTAATCTATCACTCCGATTTGCAAACGGATTTCACTGAAGCTGTAACTTTCATCCCAGAACATAGTTTAGGGGCCATTACTTCTTCAACTATAGTCATTTTTCTTTCGATTGCAAACGTCACCAGTTTTTCAATGGTGTAATGGTTTAACATAGAAAACTTACCGTTGGCTCTAGATTCTAATCTATCACTCCGATTTGCAAACGGATTTCACTGAAGCTGTAACTTTCATCCCAGAACATAGTTTAGGGGCCATTACTTCTTCAACTATAGTCATTTTTCTTTCGATTGCAAACGTCACCAGTTTTTCAATGGTGTAATGGTTTAACATAGAAAACTTACCGTTGGCTCTAGATTCTAATCTATCACTCCGATTTGCAAACGGATTTTACCTGAAGCTGTAACTTTCATCCCAGAACATAGTTTAGGGGCCATTACTTCTTCAACTATAGTCATTTTTCTTTCGATTGCAAACGTCACCAGTTTTTCAATGGTGTAATGGTTTAACATAGAAAACTTACCGTTGGCTCTAGATTCTAATCTATCACTCCGATTTGCAAACGGATTTCACTGAAGCTGTAACTTTCATCCCAGAACATAGTTTAGGGGCCATTACTTCTTCAACTATAGTCATTTTTCTTTCGATTGCAAACGTCACCAGTTTTTCAATGGTGTAATGGTTTAACATAGAAAACTTACCGTTGGCTCTAGATTCTAATCTATCACTCCGATTTGCAAACGGATTTCACTGAAGCTGTAACTTTCATCCCAGAACATAGTTTAGGGGCCATTACTTCTTCAACTATAGTCATTTTTCTTTCGATTGCAAACGTAACCAGTTTTTCAATGGTGTAATGGTTTAACATAGAAAACTTACCGTTGGCTCTAGATTCTAATCTATCACTCTGATTTGCAAACGGATTTTCACTGAAGCTGTAACTTTCATCCCAGAACATAGTTTAGTGGGCCATTACTTCTTCAACTATAGTCATTTTTCTTTCGATTGCAAACGTCACCAGTTTTTCAATGGTGTAAATGGTTTAACATAGAAAACTTACCGTTGGCTCTAGATTCTAATCTATTCACTCCGATTTGCAAACGGATTTCACTGAAGCTGTAACTTTCATCCCAGAACATAGTTTAGGGGCCATTACTTCTTCAACTATAGTCATTTTTCTTTCGATTGCAAACGTCACCAGTTTTTCAATGGTGTAATGGTTTAACATAGAAAACTTACCGTTGGCTCTAGATTCTAATCTATCACTCCGATTTGCAAACGGATTTCACTGAAGCTGTAACTTTCATCCCAGAACATAGTTTAGGGGCCATTACTTCTTCAACTATAGTCATTTTTCTTTCGATTGCAAACGTAACCAGTTTTTCAATGGTGTAATGGTTTAACATAGAAAACTTACCGTTGGCTCTAGATTCTAATCTATCACTCCGATTTGCAAACGGATTTCACTGAAGCTGTAACTTTCATCCCAGAACATAGTTTAGGGGCCATTACTTCTTCAACTATAGTCATTTTTCTTTCGATTGCAAACGTCACCAGTTTTTCAATGGTGTAATGGTTTAACATAGAAAACTTACCGTTGGCTCTAGATTCTAATCTATCACTCCGATTTGCAAACGGATTTCACTGAAGCTGTAACTTTCATCCCAGAACATAGTTTAGGGGCCATTACTTCTTCAACTATAGTCATTTTTCTTTCGATTGCAAAACGTAACCAGTTTTTCAATGGTGTAATGGTTTAACATAGAAAACTTACCGTTGGCTCTAGATTCTAATCTATCACTCCGATTTGCAAACGGATTTCACTGAAGCTGTAACTTTCATCCCAGAACATAGTTTAGGGGCCATTACTTCTTCAACTATAGTCATTTTTCTTTCGATTGCAAACGTCACCAGTTTTTCAATGGTGTAATGGTTTAACATAGAAAACTTACCGTTGGCTCTAGATTCTAATCTATCACTCCGATTTGCAAACGGATTTCACTGAAGCTGTAACTTTCATCCCAGAACATAGTTTAGGGGCCATTACTTCTTCAACTATAGTCATTTTTCTTTCGATTGCAAACGTAACCAGTTTTTCAATGGTGTAATGGTTTAACATAGAAAACTTACCGTTGGCTCTAGATTCTAATCTATCACTCCGATTTGCAAACGGATTTCACTGAAGCTGTAACTTTCATCCCAGAACATAGTTTTAGGGGCCATTACTTCTTCAACTATAGTCATTTTTCTTTCGATTGCAAACGTCACCAGTTTTTCAATGGTGTAATGGTTTAACATAGAAAACTTACCGTTGGCTCTAGATTCTAATCTATCACTCCGATTTGCAAACGGATTTCACTGAAGCTGTAACTTTCATCCCAGAACATAGTTTAGGGGCCATTACTTCTTCAACTATAGTCATTTTTCTTTCGATTGCAAACGTAACCAGTTTTTCAATGGTGTAATGGTTTAACATAGAAAACTTACCGTTGGCTCTAGATTCTAATCTATCACTCCGATTTGCAAACGGATTTCACTGAAGCTGTAACTTTCATCCCAGAACATAGTTTAGGGCCATTACTTCTTCAACTATAGTCATTTTTCTTTCGATTGCAAACGTAACCAGTTTTTCAATGGTGTAATGGTTTAACATAGAAAACTTACCGTTGGCTCTAGATTCTAATCTATCACTCCGATTTGCAAACGGATTTCACTGAAGCTGTAACTTTCATCCCAGAACATAGTTTAGGGGCCATTACTTCTTCAACTATAGTCATTTTTCTTTCGATTGCAAAACGTAACCAGTTTTTCAATGGTGTAATGGTTTAACATAGAAAACTTACCGTTGGCTCTAGATTCTAATCTATCACTCCGATTTGCAAACGGATTTCACTGAAGCTGTAACTTTCATCCCAGAACATAGTTTAGGGGCCATTACTTCTTCAACTATAGTCAATTTTTCTTTCGATTGCAAACGTAACCAGTGTTTTCAATGGTGTAATGGTTTAACATAGAAAACTTACCGTTGGCTCTAGATTCTAATCTATCACTCCGATTTGCAAACGGATTTCACTGAAGCTGTAACTTTCATCCCAGAACATAGTTTAGGGGCCATTACTTCTTCAACTATAGTCATTTTTCTTTCGATTGCAAACGTAACCAGTTTTTCAATGGTGTAATGGTTTAACATAGAAAACTTACCGTTGGCTCTAGATTCTAATCTATCACTCCGATTTGCAAACGGATTTCACTGAAGCTGTAACTTTCATCCCAGAACATAGTTTAGGGGCCATTACTTCTTCAACTATAGTCATTTTTCTTTCGATTGCAAACATAACCAGTTTTTCAATGGTGTAATGGTTTAACATAGAAAACTTACCGTTGGCTCTAGATTCTAATCTATCACTCCGATTTGCAAACGGATTTCACTGAAGCTGTAACTTTCATCCCAGAACATAGTTTAGGGGCCATTACTTCTTCAACTATAGTCATTTTTCTTTCGATTGCAAACGTCACCAGTTTTTCAATGGTGTAATGGGTTTAACATAGAAAACTTACCGTTGGCTCTAGATTCTAATCTATCACTCGATTTGCAAACGGATTTCACTGAAGCTGTAACTTTCATCCCAGAACATAGTTTAGGGGCCATTACTTCTTCAACTATAGTCATTTTTCTTTCGATTGCAAACGTAACCAGTTTTTCAATGGTGTAATGGTTTAACATAGAAAACTTACCGTTGGCTCTAGATTCTAATCTATCACTCCGATTTGCAAACGGATTTCACTGAAGCTGTAACTTTCATCCCAGAACATAGTTTAGGGGCCATTACTTCTTCAACTATAGTCATTTTTCTTTCGATTGCAAACATAACCAGTTTTTCAATGGTGTAATGGTTTAACATAGAAAACTTACCGTTGGCTCTAGATTCTAATCTATCACTCCGATTTGCAAACGGATTTCACTGAAGCTGTAACTTTCATCCCAGAACATAGTTTAGGGGCCATTACTTCTTCAACTATAGTCATTTTTCTTTCGATTGCAAACGTAACCAGTTTTTCAATGGTGTAATGGTTTAACATAGAAAACTTACCGTTGGCTCTAGATTCTAATCTATCACTCCGATTTGCAAACGGATTTCACTGAAGCTGTAACTTTCATCCCAGAACATAGTTTAGGGGCCATTACTTCTTCAACTATAGTCATTTTTCTTTCGATTGCAAACGTCACCAGTTTTTCAATGGTGTAATGGTTTAACATAGAAAACTTACCGTTGGCTCTAGATTCTAATCTATCACTCCGATTTGCAAACGGATTTCACTGAAGCTGTAACTTTCATCCCAGAACATAGTTTAGGGGCCATTACTTCTTCAACTATAGTCATTTTTCTTTCGATTGCAAACGTAACCAGTTTTTCAATGGTGTAATGGTTTAACATAGAAAACTTACCGTTGGCTCTAGATTCTAATCTATCACTCCGATTTGCAAACGGATTTCACTGAAGCTGTAACTTTCATCCCAGAACATAGTTTAGGGGCCATTACTTCTTCAACTATAGTCATTTTTCTTTCGATTGCAAACGTAACCAGTTTTTCAATGGTGTAATGGTTTAACATAGAAAACTTACCGTTGGCTCTAGATTCTAATCTATCACTCCGATTTGCAAACGGATTTCACTGAAGCTGTAACTTTCATCCCAGAACATAGTTTAGGGGCCATTACTTCTTCAACTATAGTCATTTTTCTTTCGATTGCAAACGTAACCAGTTTTTCAATGGTGTAATGGTTTAACATAGAAAACTTACCGTTGGCTCTAGATTCTAATCTATCACTCCGATTTGCAAACGGATTTCACTGAAGCTGTAACTTTCATCCCAGAACATAGTTTAGGGGCCATTACTTCTTCAACTATAGTCATTTTTCTTTCGATTGCAAACGTAACCAGTTTTTCAATGGTGTAATGGTTTAACATAGAAAACTTACCGTTGGCTCTAGATTCTAATCTATCACTCCGATTTGCAAACGGATTTCACTGAAGCTGTAACTTTCATCCCAGAACATAGTTTAGGGGCCATTACTTCTTCAACTATAGTCATTTTTCTTTCGATTGCAAACGTAACCAGTTTTTCAATGGTGTAATGGTTTAACATAGAAAACTTACCGTTGGCTCTAGATTCTAATCTATCACTCCGATTTGCAAACGGATTTCACTGAAGCTGTAACTTTCATCCCAGAACATAGTTTAGGGGCCATTACTTCTTCAACTATAGTCATTTTTCTTTCGATTGCAAACATAACCAGTTTTTCAATGGTGTAATGGTTTAACATAGAAAACTTACCGTTGGCTCTAGATTCTAATCTATCACTCCGATTTGCAAACGGATTTCACTGAAGCTGTAACTTTCATCCCAGAACATAGTTTAGGGGCCATTACTTCTTCAACTATAGTCATTTTTCTTTCGATTGCAAACGTCACCAGTTTTTCAATGGTGTAATGGTTTAACATAGAAAACTTACCGTTGGCTCTAGATTCTAATCTATCACTCCGATTTGCAAACGGATTTCACTGAAGCTGTAACTTTCATCCCAGAACATAGTTTAGGGGCCATTACTTCTTCAACTATAGTCATTTTTCTTTCGATTGCAAACGTCACCAGTTTTTCAATGGTGTAATGGTTTAACATAGAAAACTTACCGTTGGCTCTAGATTCTAATCTATCACTCCGATTTGCAAACGGATTTTACTGAAGCTGTAACTTTCATCCCAGAACATAGTTTAGGGGCCATTACTTCTTCAACTATAGTCATTTTTCTTTCGATTGCAAACGTCACCAGTTTTTCAATGGTGTAATGGTTTAACATAGAAAACTTACCGTTGGCTCTAGATTCTAATCTATCACTCCGATTTGCAAACGGATTTCACTGAAGCTGTAACTTTCATCCCAGAACATAGTTTAGGGGCCATTACTTCTTCAACTATAGTCATTTTTCTTTCGATTGCAAACGTCACCAGTTTTTCAATGGTGTAATGGTTTAACATAGAAAACTTACCGTTGGCTCTAGATTCTAATCTATCACTCCGATTTGCAAACGGATTTCACTGAAGCTGTAACTTTCATCCCAGAACATAGTTTAGGGGCCATTACTTCTTCAACTATAGTCATTTTTCTTTCGATTGCAAACGTAACCAGTTTTTCAATGGTGTAATGGTTTAACATAGAAAACTTACCGTTGGCTCTAGATTCTAATCTATCACTCCGATTTGCAAACGGATTTCACTGAAGCTGTAACTTTCATCCCAGAACATAGTTTAGGGGCCATTACTTCTTCAACTATAGTCATTTTTCTTTCGATTGCAAACGTAACCAGTTTTTCAATGGTGTAATGGTTTAACATAGAAAACTTACCGTTGGCTCTAGATTCTAATCTATCACTCCGATTTGCAAACGGATTTCACTGAAGCTGTAACTTTCATCCCAGAACATAGTTTAGGGGCCATTACTTCTTCAACTATAGTCATTTTTCTTTCGATTGCAAACGTAACCAGTTTTTCAATGGTGTAATGGTTTAACATAGAAAACTTACCGTTGGCTCTAGATTCTAATCTATCACTCCGATTTGCAAACGGATTTCACTGAAGCTGTAACTTTCATCCCAGAACATAGTTTAGGGGCCATTACTTCTTCAACTATAGTCATTTTTCTTTCGATTGCAAACGTAACCAGTTTTTCAATGGTGTAATGGTTTAACATAGAAAACTTACCGTTGGCTCTAGATTCTAATCTATCACTCCGATTTGCAAACGGATTTCACTGAAGCTGTAACTTTCATCCCAGAACATAGTTTAGGGGCCATTACTTCTTCAACTATAGTCATTTTTCTTTCGATTGCAAACGTAACCAGTTGTTCAATGGTGTAATGGTTTAACATAGAAAACTTACCGTTGGCTCTAGATTCTAATCTATCACTCCGATTTGCAAACGGATTTCACTGAAGCTGTAACTTTCATCCCAGAACATAGTTTAGGGGCCATTACTTCTTCAACTATAGTCATTTTTCTTTCGATTGCAAACGTAACCAGTTTTTCAATGGTGTAATGGTTTAACATAGAAAACTTACCGTTGGCTCTAGATTCTAATCTATCACTCCGATTTGCAAACGGATTTCACTGAAGCTGTAACTTTCATCCCAGAAGATAGTTTAGGGGCCATTACTTCTTCAACTATAGTCATTTTTCTTTCGATTGCAAACGTAACCAGTTTTTCAATGGTGTAATGGTTTAACATAGAAAACTTACCGTTGGCTCTAGATTCTAATCTATCACTCCGATTTGCAAACGGATTTCACTGAAGCTGTAACTTTCATCCCAGAACATAGTTTAGGGGCCATTACTTCTTCAACTATAGTCATTTTTCTTTCGATTGCAAACGTAACCAGTTTTTCAATGGTGTAATGGTTTAACATAGAAAACTTACCGTTGGCTCTAGATTCTAATCTATCACTCCGATTTGCAAACGGATTTCACTGAAGCTGTAACTTTCATCCCAGAACATAGTTTAGGGGCCATTACTTCTTCAACTATAGTCATTTTTCTTTCGATTGCAAACGTAACCAGTTTTTCAATGGTGTAATGGTTTAACATAGAAAACTTACCGTTGGCTCTAGATTCTAATCTATCACTCCGATTTGCAAACGGATTTCACTGAAGCTGTAACTTTCATCCCAGAACATAGTTTAGGGGCCATTACTTCTTCAACTATAGTCATTTTTCTTTCGATTGCAAACGTAACCAGTTTTTCAATGGTGTAATGGTTTAACATAGAAAACTTACCGTTGGCTCTAGATTCTAATCTATCACTCCGATTTGCAAACGGATTTCACTGAAGCTGTAACTTTCATCCCAGAACATAGTTTAGGGGCCATTACTTCTTCAACTATAGTCATTTTTCTTTCGATTGCAAACGTAACCAGTTTTTCAATGGTGTAATGGTTTAACATAGAAAACTTACCGTTGGCTCTAGATTCTAATCTATCACTCCGATTTGCAAACGGATTTCACTGAAGCTGTAACTTTCATCCCAGAACATAGTTTAGGGGCCATTACTTCTTCAACTATAGTCATTTTTCTTTCGATTGCAAACGTAACCAGTTTTTCAATGGTGTAATGGTTTAACATAGAAAACTTACCGTTGGCTCTAGATTCTAATCCATCACTCCGATTTGCAAACGGATTTCACTGAAGCTGTAACTTTCATCCCAGAACATAGTTTAGGGGCCATTACTTCTTCAACTATAGTCATTTTTCTTTCGATTGCAAACGTAACCAGTTTTTCAATGGTGTAATGGTTTAACATAGAAAACTTACCGTTGGCTCTAGATTCTAATCTATCACTCCGATTTGCAAACGGATTTCACTGAAGCTGTAACTTTCATCCCAGAACATAGTTTAGGGGCCATTACTTCTTCAACTATAGTCATTTTTCTTTCGATTGCAAACGTAACCAGTTTTTCAATGGTGTAATGGTTTAACATAGAAAACTTACAGTTGGCTCCAGATTCTAATCTATCACTCCGATTTGCAAACGGATTTCACTGAAGCTGTAACTTTCATCCCAGAACATAGTTTAGGGGCCATTACTTCTTCAACTATAGTCATTTTTCTTTCGATTGCAAACGTAACCAGTTTTTCAATGGTGTAATGGTTTAACATAGAAAACTTACCGTTGGCTCTAGATTCTAATCTATCACTCCGATTTGCAAACGGATTTCACTGAAGCTGTAACTTTCATCCCAGAACATAGTTTAGGGGCCATTACTTCTTCAACTATAGTCATTTTTCTTTCGATTGCAAACGTAACCAGTTTTTCAATGGTGTAATGGTTTAACATAGAAAACTTACCGTTGGCTCTAGATTCTAATCTATCACTCCGATTTGCAAACGGATTTCACTGAAGCTGTAACTTTCATCCCAGAACATAGTTTAGGGGCCATTACTTCTTCAACTATAGTCATTTTTCTTTCGATTGCAAACGTAACCAGTTTTTCAATGGTGTAATGGTTTAACATAGAAAACTTACCGTTGGCTCTAGATTCTAATCTATCACTCCGATTTGCAAACGGATTTCACTGAAGCTGTAACTTTCATCCCAGAAGATAGTTTAGGGGCCATTACTTCTTCAACTATAGTCATTTTTCTTTCGATTGCAAACGTAACCAGTTTTTCAATGGTGTAATGGTTTAACATAGAAAACTTACCGTTGGCTCTAGATTCTAATCTATCACTCCGATTTGCAAACGGATTTCACTGAAGCTGTAACTTTCATCCCAGAACATAGTTTAGGGGCCATTACTTCTTCAACTATAGTCATTTTTCTTTCGATTGCAAACGTAACCAGTTTTTCAATGGTGTAATGGTTTAACATAGAAAACTTACCGTTGGCTCTAGATTCTAATCTATGTTTCAATAATTTTTATTGAACAGTTTTTGAAAATTTTTAACAACATCAGACTTATAAATAAGTCTTATATATCTTACATAACATAATATATTACATATATAATCATATATAAAACAGAATCTCTTGTTATGGGTGTACAAAGTTAGTATACATACAAGCCTGGTTAAGCTATATTTCTACAACTCTATTTTGTATGCAGTCCAGAACACCATAGTACAATATTTTCCTTAAATGGACTCAGCTCAACCTGGGAAATGGGGGAATAAAACCACCCTACAGAGATCCCAGGGAGCCGAGCCATTTTTCTATAAACAGAGTGTCTAGCTGCCAATCTTATCCACCCCCCTAGATGGTTGACCAGCAACCATCCAGACAGGTTTCCAGGTTAGATTTTAGTGTGAATTAGGCAGCAGGACAGGTGAACTAGGCTACAAAAGATAACAACCTTACAAAATCTACAGCATTGTTTTATACTAAACAGTATTCCTTATTATACTTTATTAATAAAGATAGTGAAAACTTAACATAACTTATTCTTCGTTTTTTTCTATTATTATTTTCCATAAACTCAGTATTACAAGAAAACCTAAACCTGAGTCATTTGTTAGTATTGTATCAGAGTGAGTTAGAACCAAAATAAGATTTCTATTTTTATTTTTCTCGTTATCTCTAAAAATATGAGAGGAAGAGAACAGAAGTCTTGCATCTATTTATCTCCATATCAGCATACCTTATGTTATTAATAATCAAAAATTTCTGTCTCTGGGTAGATTAAAGACCAATACTCTATCTTTCTCATAAAGGGTTCATGGACCCCTGTATTCATTGCCCATTTCTTTTCTGCCGATAGATTAAAATTGACTCTCTTAATGATTTCCTCAGCACCAGGTACATATTTAGTTTTCCAATTTTCAGCTAATAGGGTTCTTATAGTTACAAAAATATGGTTGTATAGTATACGTTCTTTTGGTGGTAGATCTATAATATCTAGATGTAATAGGGCCATTTTTGGTGGGATGTGGGATAGGCTTACTGGTAGTTTTTTTTAATATTAGCTCAATTTCTTTCCACATTTTTTGTAGTTTGGGACATTCCCAGTAAATATGTTCCAAGGTGCCTTCATCTCCACATCCCCTCCAACATAAAGGTGAGACATTGGAGTCAAACTTGGAGATTTTACTCGGAGTCAGGTACCATCTCCATAGCATCTTAAGTAAATTCTCATGATGTCATATACTAGATTCTAATCTATCACTCCGATTTGCAAACGGATTTCACTGAAGCTGTAACTTTCATCCCAGAACATAGTTTAGGGGCCATTACTTCTTCAACTATAGTCATTTTTCTTTCGATTGCAAACGTAACCAGTTTTTCAATGGTGTAATGGTTTAACATAGAAAACTTACCGTTGGCTCTAGATTCTAATCTATCACTCCGATTTGCAAACGGATTTCACTGAAGCTGTAACTTTCATCCCAGAACATAGTTTAGGGGCCATTACTTCTTCAACTATAGTCATTTTTCTTTCGATTGCAAACGTAACCAGTTTTTCAATGGTGTAATGGTTTAACATAGAAAACTTACCGTTGGCTCTAGATTCTAATCTATCACTCCGATTTGCAAACGGATTTCACTGAAGCTGTAACTTTCATCCCAGAACATAGTTTAGGGGCCATTACTTCTTCAACTATAGTCATTTTTCTTTCGATTGCAAACGTAACCAGTTTTTCAATGGTGTAATGGTTTAACATAGAAAACTTACCGTTGGCTCTAGATTCTAATCTATCACTCCGATTTGCAAACGGATTTCACTGAAGCTGTAACTTTCATCCCAGAACATAGTTTAGGGGCCATTACTTCTTCAACTATAGTCATTTTTCTTTCGATTGCAAACGTAACCAGTTTTTCAATGGTGTAATGGTTTAACATAGAAAACTTACCGTTGGCTCTAGATTCTAATCTATCACTCCGATTTGCAAACGGATTTCACTGAAGCTGTAACTTTCATCCCAGAACATAGTTTAGGGGCCATTACTTCTTCAACTATAGTCATTTTTCTTTCGATTGCAAACGTAACCAGTTTTTCAATGGTGTAATGGTTTAACATAGAAAACTTACCGTTGGCTCTAGATTCTAATCTATCACTCCGATTTGCAAACGGATTTCACTGAAGCTGTAACTTTCATCCCAGAACATAGTTTAGGGGCCATTACTTCTTCAACTATAGTCATTTTTCTTTCGATTGCAAACGTAACCAGTTTTTCAATGGTGTAATGGTTTAACATAGAAAACTTACCGTTGGCTCTAGATTCTAATCTATCACTCCGATTTGCAAACGGATTTCACTGAAGCTGTAACTTTCATCCCAGAACATAGTTTAGGGGCCATTACTTCTTCAACTATAGTCATTTTTCTTTCGATTGCAAACGTAACCAGTTTTTCAATGGTGTAATGGTTTAACATAGAAAACTTACCGTTGGCTCTAGATTCTAATCTATCACTCCGATTTGCAAACGGATTTCACTGAAGCTGTAACTTTCATCCCAGAACATAGTTTAGGGGCCATTACTTCTTCAACTATAGTCATTTTTCTTTCGATTGCAAACGTAACCAGTTTTTCAATGGTGTAATGGTTTAACATAGAAAACTTACCGTTGGCTCTAGATTCTAATCTATCACTCCGATTTGCAAACGGATTTCACTGAAGCTGTAACTTTCATCCCAGAACATAGTTTAGGGGCCATTACTTCTTCAACTATAGTCATTTTTCTTTCGATTGCAAACGTCACCAGTTTTTCAATGGTGTAATGGTTTAACATAGAAAACTTACCGTTGGCTCTAGATTCTAATCTATCACTCCGATTTGCAAACGGATTTCACTGAAGCTGTAACTTTCATCCCAGAACATAGTTTAGGGGCCATTACTTCTTCAACTATAGTCATTTTTCTTTCGATTGCAAACGTAACCAGTTTTTCAATGGTGTAATGGTTTAACACAGAAAACTTACCGTTGGCTCTAGATTCTAATCTATCACTCCGATTTGCAAACGGATTTCACTGAAGCTGTAACTTTCATCCCAGAACATAGTTTAGGGGCCATTACTTCTTCAACTATAGTCATTTTTCTTTCGATTGCAAACGTCACCAGTTTTTCAATGGTGTAATGGTTTAACATAGAAAACTTACCGTTGGCTCTAGATTCTAATCTATCACTCCGATTTGCAAACGGATTTCACTGAAGCTGTAACTTTCATCCCAGAACATAGTTTAGGGGCCATTACTTCTTCAACTATAGTCATTTTTCTTTCGATTGCAAACGTAACCAGTTTTTCAATGGTGTAATGGTTTAACATAGAAAACTTACCGTTGGCTCTAGATTCTAATCTATCACTCCGATTTGCAAACGGATTTCACTGAAGCTGTAACTTTCATCCCAGAACATAGTTTAGGGGCCATTACTTCTTCAACTATAGTCATTTTTCTTTCGATTGCAAACGTCACCAGTTTTTCAATGGTGTAATGGTTTAACATAGAAAACTTACCGTTGGCTCTAGATTCTAATCTATCACTCCGATTTGCAAACGGATTTCACTGAAGCTGTAACTTTCATCCCAGAACATAGTTTAGGGGCCATTACTTCTTCAACTATAGTCATTTTTCTTTCGATTGCAAACGTCACCAGTTTTTCAATGGTGTAATGGTTTAACATAGAAAACTTACCGTTGGCTCTAGATTCTAATCTATCACTCCGATTTGCAAACGGATTTCACTGAAGCTGTAACTTTCATCCCAGAACATAGTTTAGGGGCCATTACTTCTTCAACTATAGTCATTTTTCTTTCGATTGCAAACGTAACCAGTTTTTCAATGGTGTAATGGTTTAACATAGAAAACTTACCGTTGGCTCTAGATTCTAATCTATCACTCCGATTTGCAAACGGATTTCACTGAAGCTGTAACTTTCATCCCAGAACATAGTTTAGGGGCCATTACTTCTTCAACTATAGTCATTTTTCTTTCGATTGCAAACGTAACCAGTTTTTCAATGGTGTAATGGTTTAACATAGAAAACTTACCGTTGGCTCTAGATTCTAATCTATCACTCCGATTTGCAAACGGATTTCACTGAAGCTGTAACTTTCATCCCAGAACATAGTTTAGGGGCCATTACTTCTTCAACTATAGTCATTTTTCTTTCGATTGCAAACGTAACCAGTTTTTCAATGGTGTAATGGTTTAACATAGAAAACTTACCGTTGGCTCTAGATTCTAATCTATCACTCCGATTTGCAAACGGATTTCACTGAAGCTGTAACTTTCATCCCAGAACATAGTTTAGGGGCCATTACTTCTTCAACTATAGTCATTTTTCTTTCGATTGCAAACGTAACCAGTTTTTCAATGGTGTAATGGTTTAACATAGAAAACTTACCGTTGGCTCTAGATTCTAATCTATCACTCCGATTTGCAAACGGATTTCACTGAAGCTGTAACTTTCATCCCAGAACATAGTTTAGGGGCCATTACT
The DNA here is from genome assembly GCF_040937935.1 of Hyperolius riggenbachi. Classification (NCBI taxonomy): domain Eukaryota; kingdom Metazoa; phylum Chordata; class Amphibia; order Anura; family Hyperoliidae; genus Hyperolius; species Hyperolius riggenbachi. The sequence goes on from NW_027152687.1 coordinate 17,973, forward strand.
TCTTCAACTATAGTCATTTTTCTTTCGATTGCAAACGTAACCAGTTTTTCAATGGTGTAATGGTTTAACATAGAAAACTTACCGTTGGCTCTAGATTCTAATCTATCACTCCGATTTGCAAACGGATTTCACTGAAGCTGTAACTTTCATCCCAGAACATAGTTTAGGGGCCATTACTTCTTCAACTATAGTCATTTTTCTTTCGATTGCAAACGTAACCAGTTTTTCAATGGTGTAATGGTTTAACATAGAAAACTTACCGTTGGCTCTAGATTCTAATCTATCACTCCGATTTGCAAACGGATTTCACTGAAGCTGTAACTTTCATCCCAGAACATAGTTTAGGGGCCATTACTTCTTCAACTATAGTCATTTTTCTTTCGATTGCAAACGTAACCAGTTTTTCAATGGTGTAATGGTTTAACATAGAAAACTTACCGTTGGCTCTAGATTCTAATCTATCACTCCGATTTGCAAACGGATTTCACTGAAGCTGTAACTTTCATCCCAGAACATAGTTTAGGGGCCATTACTTCTTCAACTATAGTCATTTTTCTTTCGATTGCAAACGTAACCAGTTTTTCAATGGTGTAATGGTTTAACATAGAAAACTTACAGTTGGCTCTAGATTCTAATCTATCACTCCGATTTGCAAACGGATTTCACTGAAGCTGTAACTTTCATCCCAGAACATAGTTTAGGGGCCATTACTTCTTCAACTATAGTCATTTTTCTTTCGATTGCAAACGTAACCAGTTTTTCAATGGTGTAATGGTTTAACATAGAAAACTTACCGTTGGCTCTAGATTCTAATCTATCACTCCGATTTGCAAACGGATTTCACTGAAGCTGTAACTTTCATCCCAGAACATAGTTTAGGGGCCATTACTTCTTCAACTATAGTCATTTTTCTTTCGATTGCAAACGTAACCAGTTTTTCAATGGTGTAATGGTTTAACATAGAAAACTTACCGTTGGCTCTAGATTCTAATCTATCACTCCGATTTGCAAACGGATTTCACTGAAGCTGTAACTTTCATCCCAGAACATAGTTTAGGGGCCATTACTTCTTCAACTATAGTCATTTTTCTTTCGATTGCAAACGTAACCAGTTTTTCAATGGTGTAATGGTTTAACATAGAAAACTTACCGTTGGCTCTAGATTCTAATCTATCACTCCGATTTGCAAACGGATTTCACTGAAGCTGTAACTTTCATCCCAGAACATAGTTTAGGGGCCATTACTTCTTCAACTATAGTCATTTTTCTTTCGATTGCAAACGTAACCAGTTTTTCAATGGTGTAATGGTTTAACATAGAAAACTTACCGTTGGCTCTAGATTCTAATCTATCACTCCGATTTGCAAACGGATTTCACTGAAGCTGTAACTTTCATCCCAGAACATAGTTTAGGGGCCATTACTTCTTCAACTATAGTCATTTTTCTTTCGATTGCAAACGTAACCAGTTTTTCAATGGTGTAATGGTTTAACATAGAAAACTTACCGTTGGCTCTAGATTCTAATCTATCACTCCGATTTGCAAACGGATTTCACTGAAGCTGTAACTTTCATCCCAGAACATAGTTTAGGGGCCATTACTTCTTCAACTATAGTCATTTTTCTTTCGATTGCAAACGTAACCAGTTTTTCAATGGTGTAATGGTTTAACATAGAAAACTTACCGTTGGCTCTAGATTCTAATCTATCACTCCGATTTGCAAACGGATTTCACTGAAGCTGTAACTTTCATCCCAGAACATAGTTTAGGGGCCATTACTTCTTCAACTATAGTCATTTTTCTTTCGATTGCAAACGTAACCAGTTTTTCAATGGTGTAATGGTTTAACATAGAAAACTTACCGTTGGCTCTAGATTCTAATCTATCACTCCGATTTGCAAACGGATTTCACTGAAGCTGTAACTTTCATCCCAGAACATAGTTTAGGGGCCATTACTTCTTCAACTATAGTCATTTTTCTTTCGATTGCAAACGTAACCAGTTTTTCAATGGTGTAATGGTTTAACATAGAAAACTTACAGTTGGCTCTAGATTCTAATCTATCACTCCGATTTGCAAACGGATTTCACTGAAGCTGTAACTTTCATCCCAGAACATAGTTTAGGGGCCATTACTTCTTCAACTATAGTCATTTTTCTTTCGATTGCAAACGTAACCAGTTTTTCAATGGTGTAATGGTTTAACATAGAAAACTTACCGTTGGCTCTAGATTCTAATCTATCACTCCGATTTGCAAACGGATTTCACTGAAGCTGTAACTTTCATCCCAGAACATAGTTTAGGGGCCATTACTTCTTCAACTATAGTCATTTTTCTTTCGATTGCAAACGTAACCAGTTTTTCAATGGTGTAATGGTTTAACATAGAAAACTTACCGTTGGCTCTAGATTCTAATCTATCACTCCGATTTGCAAACGGATTTCACTGAAGCTGTAACTTTCATCCCAGAACATAGTTTAGGGGCCATTACTTCTTCAACTATAGTCATTTTTCTTTCGATTGCAAACGTAACCAGTTTTTCAATGGTGTAATGGTTTAACATAGAAAACTTACCGTTGGCTCTAGATTCTAATCTATCACTCCGATTTGCAAACGGATTTCACTGAAGCTGTAACTTTCATCCCAGAAGATAGTTTAGGGGCCATTACTTCTTCAACTATAGTCATTTTTCTTTCGATTGCAAACGTAACCAGTTTTTCAATGGTGTAATGGTTTAACATAGAAAACTTACCGTTGGCTCTAGATTCTAATCTATCACTCCGATTTGCAAACGGATTTCACTGAAGCTGTAACTTTCATCCCAGAACATAGTTTAGGGGCCATTACTTCTTCAACTATAGTCATTTTTCTTTCGATTGCAAACGTAACCAGTTTTTCAATGGTGTAATGGTTTAACATAGAAAACTTACCGTTGGCTCTAGATTCTAATCTATGTTTCAATAATTTTTATTGAACAGTTTTTGAAAATTTTTAACAACATCAGACTTATAAATAAGTCTTATATATCTTACATAACATAATATATTACATATATAATCATATATAAAACAGAATCTCTTGTTATGGGTGTACAAAGTTAGTATACATACAAGCCTGGTTAAGCTATATTTCTACAACTCTATTTTGTATGCAGTCCAGAACACCATAGTACAATATTTTCCTTAAATGGACTCAGCTCAACCTGGGAAATGGGGGAATAAAACCACCCTACAGAGATCCCAGGGAGCCGAGCCATTTTTCTATAAACAGAGTGTCTAGCTGCCAATCTTATCCACCCCCCTAGATGGTTGACCAGCAACCATCCAGACAGGTTTCCAGGTTAGATTTTAGTGTGAATTAGGCAGCAGGACAGGTGAACTAGGCTACAAAAGATAACAACCTTACAAAATCTACAGCATTGTTTTATACTAAACAGTATTCCTTATTATACTTTATTAATAAAGATAGTGAAAACTTAACATAACTTATTCTTCGTTTTTTTCTATTATTATTTTCCATAAACTCAGTATTACAAGAAAACCTAAACCTGAGTCATTTGTTAGTATTGTATCAGAGTGAGTTAGAACCAAAATAAGATTTCTATTTTTATTTTTCTCGTTATCTCTAAAAATATGAGAGGAAGAGAACAGAAGTCTTGCATCTATTTATCTCCATATCAGCATACCTTATGTTATTAATAATCAAAAATTTCTGTCTCTGGGTAGATTAAAGACCAATACTCTATCTTTCTCATAAAGGGTTCATGGACCCCTGTATTCATTGCCCATTTCTTTTCTGCCGATAGATTAAAATTGACTCTCTTAATGATTTCCTCAGCACCAGGTACATATTTAGTTTTCCAATTTTCAGCTAATAGGGTTCTTATAGTTACAAAAATATGGTTGTATAGTATACGTTCTTTTGGTGGTAGATCTATAATATCTAGATGTAATAGGGCCATTTTTGGTGGGATGTGGGATAGGCTTACTGGTAGTTTTTTTTAATATTAGCTCAATTTCTTTCCACATTTTTTGTAGTTTGGGACATTCCCAGTAAATATGTTCCAAGGTGCCTTCATCTCCACATCCCCTCCAACATAAAGGTGAGACATTGGAGTCAAACTTGGAGATTTTACTCGGAGTCAGGTACCATCTCCATAGCATCTTAAGTAAATTCTCATGATGTCATATACTAGATTCTAATCTATCACTCCGATTTGCAAACGGATTTCACTGAAGCTGTAACTTTCATCCCAGAACATAGTTTAGGGGCCATTACTTCTTCAACTATAGTCATTTTTCTTTCGATTGCAAACGTAACCAGTTTTTCAATGGTGTAATGGTTTAACATAGAAAACTTACCGTTGGCTCTAGATTCTAATCTATCACTCCGATTTGCAAACGGATTTCACTGAAGCTGTAACTTTCATCCCAGAACATAGTTTAGGGGCCATTACTTCTTCAACTATAGTCATTTTTCTTTCGATTGCAAACGTAACCAGTTTTTCAATGGTGTAATGGTTTAACATAGAAAACTTACCGTTGGCTCTAGATTCTAATCTATCACTCCGATTTGCAAACGGATTTCACTGAAGCTGTAACTTTCATCCCAGAACATAGTTTAGGGGCCATTACTTATTCAACTATAGTCATTTTTCTTTCGATTGCAAACGTAACCAGTTTTTCAATGGTGTAATGGTTTAACATAGAAAACTTACCGTTGGCTCTAGATTCTAATCTATCACTCCGATTTGCAAACGGATTTCACTGAAGCTGTAACTTTCATCCCAGAACATAGTTTAGGGGCCATTACTTCTTCAACTATAGTCATTTTTCTTTCGATTGCAAACGTAACCAGTTTTTCAATGGTGTAATGGTTTAACATAGAAAACTTACCGTTGGCTCTAGATTCTAATCTATCACTCCGATTTGCAAACGGATTTCACTGAAGCTGTAACTTTCATCCCAGAACATAGTTTAGGGGCCATTACTTCTTCAACTATAGTCATTTTTCTTTCGATTGCAAACGTAACCAGTTTTTCAATGGTGTAATGGTTTAACATAGAAAACTTACCGTTGGCTCTAGATTCTAATCTATCACTCCGATTTGCAAACGGATTTCACTGAAGCTGTAACTTTCATCCCAGAACATAGTTTAGGGGCCATTACTTCTTCAACTATAGTCATTTTTCTTTCGATTGCAAACGTAACCAGTTTTTCAATGGTGTAATGGTTTAACATAGAAAACTTACCGTTGGCTCTAGATTCTAATCTATCACTCCGATTTGCAAACGGATTTCACTGAAGCTGTAACTTTCATCCCAGAACATAGTTTAGGGGCCATTACTTCTTCAACTATAGTCATTTTTCTTTCGATTGCAAACGTAACCAGTTTTTCAATGGTGTAATGGTTTAACATAGAAAACTTACCGTTGGCTCTAGATTCTAATCTATCACTCCGATTTGCAAACGGATTTCACTGAAGCTGTAACTTTCATCCCAGAACATAGTTTAGGGGCCATTACTTCTTCAACTATAGTCATTTTTCTTTCGATTGCAAACGTAACCAGTTTTTCAATGGTGTAATGGTTTAACATAGAAAACTTACCGTTGGCTCTAGATTCTAATCTATCACTCCGATTTGCAAACGGATTTCACTGAAGCTGTAACTTTCATCCCAGAACATAGTTTAGGGGCCATTACTTCTTCAACTATAGTCATTTTTCTTTCGATTGCAAACGTAACCAGTTTTTCAATGGTGTAATGGTTTAACATAGAAAACTTACCGTTGGCTCTAGATTCTAATCTATCACTCCGATTTGCAAACGGATTTCACTGAAGCTGTAACTTTCATCCCAGAACATAGTTTAGGGGCCATTACTTCTTCAACTATAGTCATTTTTCTTTCGATTGCAAACATAACCAGTTTTTCAATGGTGTAATGGTTTAACATAGAAAACTTACCGTTGGCTCTAGATTCTAATCTATCACTCCGATTTGCAAACGGATTTCACTGAAGCTGTAACTTTCATCCCAGAACATAGTTTAGGGGCCATTACTTCTTCAACTATAGTCATTTTTCTTTCGATTGCAAACGTAACCAGTTTTTCAATGGTGTAATGGTTTAACATAGAAAACTTACCGTTGGCTCTAGATTCTAATCTATCACTCCGATTTGCAAACGGATTTCACTGAAGCTGTAACTTTCATCCCAGAACATAGTTTAGGGGCCATTACTTCTTCAACTATAGTCATTTTTCTTTCGATTGCAAACGTCACCAGTTTTTCAATGGTGTAATGGTTTAACATAGAAAACTTACCGTTGGCTCTAGATTCTAATCTATCACTCCGATTTGCAAACGGATTTCACTGAAGCTGTAACTTTCATCCCAGAACATAGTTTAGGGGCCATTACTTCTTCAACTATAGTCATTTTTCTTTCGATTGCAAACGTCACCAGTTTTTCAATGGTGTAATGGTTTAACATAGAAAACTTACCGTTGGCTCTAGATTCTAATCTATCACTCCGATTTGCAAACGGATTTTACTGAAGCTGTAACTTTCATCCCAGAACATAGTTTAGGGGCCATTACTTCTTCAACTATAGTCATTTTTCTTTCGATTGCAAACGTCACCAGTTTTTCAATGGTGTAATGGTTTAACATAGAAAACTTACCGTTGGCTCTAGATTCTAATCTATCACTCCGATTTGCAAACGGATTTCACTGAAGCTGTAACTTTCATCCCAGAACATAGTTTAGGGGCCATTACTTCTTCAACTATAGTCATTTTTCTTTCGATTGCAAACGTCACCAGTTTTTCAATGGTGTAATGGTTTAACATAGAAAACTTACCGTTGGCTCTAGATTCTAATCTATCACTCCGATTTGCAAACGGATTTCACTGAAGCTGTAACTTTCATCCCAGAACATAGTTTAGGGGCCATTACTTCTTCAACTATAGTCATTTTTCTTTCGATTGCAAACGTAACCAGTTTTTCAATGGTGTAATGGTTTAACATAGAAAACTTACCGTTGGCTCTAGATTCTAATCTATCACTCCGATTTGCAAACGGATTTCACTGAAGCTGTAACTTTCATCCCAGAACATAGTTTAGGGGCCATTACTTCTTCAACTATAGTCATTTTTCTTTCGATTGCAAACGTAACCAGTTTTTCAATGGTGTAATGGTTTAACATAGAAAACTTACCGTTGGCTCTAGATTCTAATCTATCACTCCGATTTGCAAACGGATTTCACTGAAGCTGTAACTTTCATCCCAGAACATAGTTTAGGGGCCATTACTTCTTCAACTATAGTCATTTTTCTTTCGATTGCAAACGTAACTAGTTTTTCAATGGTGTAATGGTTTAACATAGAAAACTTACCGTTGGCTCTAGATTCTAATCTATCACTCCGATTTGCAAACGGATTTCACTGAAGCTGTAACTTTCATCCCAGAACATAGTTTAGGGGCCATTACTTCTTCAACTATAGTCATTTTTCTTTCGATTGCAAACGTAACCAGTTGTTCAATGGTGTAATGGTTTAACATAGAAAACTTACCGTTGGCTCTAGATTCTAATCTATCACTCCGATTTGCAAACGGATTTCACTGAAGCTGTAACTTTCATCCCAGAACATAGTTTAGGGGCCATTACTTCTTCAACTATAGTCATTTTTCTTTCGATTGCAAACGTAACCAGTTTTTCAATGGTGTAATGGTTTAACATAGAAAACTTACCGTTGGCTCTAGATTCTAATCTATCACTCCGATTTGCAAACGGATTTCACTGAAGCTGTAACTTTCATCCCAGAAGATAGTTTAGGGGCCATTACTTCTTCAACTATAGTCATTTTTCTTTCGATTGCAAACGTAACCAGTTTTTCAATGGTGTAATGGTTTAACATAGAAAACTTACCGTTGGCTCTAGATTCTAATCTATCACTCCGATTTGCAAACGGATTTCACTGAAGCTGTAACTTTCATCCCAGAACATAGTTTAGGGGCCATTACTTCTTCAACTATAGTCATTTTTCTTTCGATTGCAAACGTAACCAGTTTTTCAATGGTGTAATGGTTTAACATAGAAAACTTACCGTTGGCTCTAGATTCTAATCTATCACTCCGATTTGCAAACGGATTTCACTGAAGCTGTAACTTTCATCCCAGAACATAGTTTAGGGGCCATTACTTCTTCAACTATAGTCATTTTTCTTTCGATTGCAAACGTAACCAGTTTTTCAATGGTGTAATGGTTTAACATAGAAAACTTACCGTTGGCTCTAGATTCTAATCTATCACTCCGATTTGCAAACGGATTTCACTGAAGCTGTAACTTTCATCCCAGAACATAGTTTAGGGGCCATTACTTCTTCAACTATAGTCATTTTTCTTTCGATTGCAAACGTAACCAGTTTTTCAATGGTGTAATGGTTTAACATAGAAAACTTACCGTTGGCTCTAGATTCTAATCTATCACTCCGATTTGCAAACGGATTTCACTGAAGCTGTAACTTTCATCCCAGAACATAGTTTAGGGGCCATTACTTCTTCAACTATAGTCATTTTTCTTTCGATTGCAAACGTAACCAGTTTTTCAATGGTGTAATGGTTTAACATAGAAAACTTACCGTTGGCTCTAGATTCTAATCTATCACTCCGATTTGCAAACGGATTTCACTGAAGCTGTAACTTTCATCCCAGAACATAGTTTAGGGGCCATTACTTCTTCAACTATAGTCATTTTTCTTTCGATTGCAAACGTAACCAGTTTTTCAATGGTGTAATGGTTTAACATAGAAAACTTACCGTTGGCTCTAGATTCTAATCCATCACTCCGATTTGCAAACGGATTTCACTGAAGCTGTAACTTTCATCCCAGAACATAGTTTAGGGGCCATTACTTCTTCAACTATAGTCATTTTTCTTTCGATTGCAAACGTAACCAGTTTTTCAATGGTGTAATGGTTTAACATAGAAAACTTACCGTTGGCTCTAGATTCTAATCTATCACTCCGATTTGCAAACGGATTTCACTGAAGCTGTAACTTTCATCCCAGAACATAGTTTAGGGGCCATTACTTCTTCAACTATAGTCATTTTTCTTTCGATTGCAAACGTAACCAGTTTTTCAATGGTGTAATGGTTTAACATAGAAAACTTACAGTTGGCTCCAGATTCTAATCTATCACTCCGATTTGCAAACGGATTTCACTGAAGCTGTAACTTTCATCCCAGAACATAGTTTAGGGGCCATTACTTCTTCAACTATAGTCATTTTTCTTTCGATTGCAAACGTAACCAGTTTTTCAATGGTGTAATGGTTTAACATAGAAAACTTACCGTTGGCTCTAGATTCTAATCTATCACTCCGATTTGCAAACGGATTTCACTGAAGCTGTAACTTTCATCCCAGAACATAGTTTAGGGGCCATTACTTCTTCAACTATAGTCATTTTTCTTTCGATTGCAAACGTAACCAGTTTTTCAATGGTGTAATGGTTTAACATAGAAAACTTACCGTTGGCTCTAGATTCTAATCTATCACTCCGATTTGCAAACGGATTTCACTGAAGCTGTAACTTTCATCCCAGAACATAGTTTAGGGGCCATTACTTCTTCAACTATAGTCATTTTTCTTTCGATTGCAAACGTAACCAGTTTTTCAATGGTGTAATGGTTTAACATAGAAAACTTACCGTTGGCTCTAGATTCTAATCTATCACTCCGATTTGCAAACGGATTTCACTGAAGCTGTAACTTTCATCCCAGAAGATAGTTTAGGGGCCATTACTTCTTCAACTATAGTCATTTTTCTTTCGATTGCAAACGTAACCAGTTTTTCAATGGTGTAATGGTTTAACATAGAAAACTTACCGTTGGCTCTAGATTCTAATCTATCACTCCGATTTGCAAACGGATTTCACTGAAGCTGTAACTTTCATCCCAGAACATAGTTTAGGGGCCATTACTTCTTCAACTATAGTCATTTTTCTTTCGATTGCAAACGTAACCAGTTTTTCAATGGTGTAATGGTTTAACATAGAAAACTTACCGTTGGCTCTAGATTCTAATCTATGTTTCAATAATTTTTATTGAACAGTTTTTGAAAATTTTTAACAACATCAGACTTATAAATAAGTCTTATATATCTTACATAACATAATATATTACATATATAATCATATATAAAACAGAATCTCTTGTTATGGGTGTACAAAGTTAGTATACATACAAGCCTGGTTAAGCTATATTTCTACAACTCTATTTTGTATGCAGTCCAGAACACCATAGTACAATATTTTCCTTAAATGGACTCAGCTCAACCTGGGAAATGGGGGAATAAAACCACCCTACAGAGATCCCAGGGAGCCGAGCCATTTTTCTATAAACAGAGTGTCTAGCTGCCAATCTTATCCACCCCCCTAGATGGTTGACCAGCAACCATCCAGACAGGTTTCCAGGTTAGATTTTAGTGTGAATTAGGCAGCAGGACAGGTGAACTAGGCTACAAAAGATAACAACCTTACAAAATCTACAGCATTGTTTTATACTAAACAGTATTCCTTATTATACTTTATTAATAAAGATAGTGAAAACTTAACATAACTTATTCTTCGTTTTTTTCTATTATTATTTTCCATAAACTCAGTATTACAAGAAAACCTAAACCTGAGTCATTTGTTAGTATTGTATCAGAGTGAGTTAGAACCAAAATAAGATTTCTATTTTTATTTTTCTCGTTATCTCTAAAAATATGAGAGGAAGAGAACAGAAGTCTTGCATCTATTTATCTCCATATCAGCATACCTTATGTTATTAATAATCAAAAATTTCTGTCTCTGGGTAGATTAAAGACCAATACTCTATCTTTCTCATAAAGGGTTCATGGACCCCTGTATTCATTGCCCATTTCTTTTCTGCCGATAGATTAAAATTGACTCTCTTAATGATTTCCTCAGCACCAGGTACATATTTAGTTTTCCAATTTTCAGCTAATAGGGTTCTTATAGTTACAAAAATATGGTTGTATAGTATACTTTCTTTTGGTGGTAGATCTATAATATCTAGATGTAATAGGGCCATTTTTGGTGGGATGTGGGATAGGCTTACTGGTAGTTTTTTTTAATATTAGCTCAATTTCTTTCCACATTTTTTGTAGTTTGGGACATTCCCAGTAAATATGTTCCAAGGTGCCTTCATCTCCACATCCCCTCCAACATAAAGGTGAGACATTGGAGTCAAACTTGGAGATTTTACTCGGAGTCAGGTACCATCTCCATAGCATCTTAAGTAAATTCTCATGATGTCATATACTAGATTCTAATCTATCACTCCGATTTGCAAACGGATTTCACTGAAGCTGTAACTTTCATCCCAGAACATAGTTTAGGGGCCATTACTTCTTCAACTATAGTCATTTTTCTTTCGATTGCAAACGTAACCAGTTTTTCAATGGTGTAATGGTTTAACATAGAAAACTTACCGTTGGCTCTAGATTCTAATCTATCACTCCGATTTGCAAACGGATTTCACTGAAGCTGTAACTTTCATCCCAGAACATAGTTTAGGGGCCATTACTTCTTCAACTATAGTCATTTTTCTTTCGATTGCAAACGTAACCAGTTTTTCAATGGTGTAATGGTTTAACATAGAAAACTTACCGTTGGCTCTAGATTCTAATCTATCACTCCGATTTGCAAACGGATTTCACTGAAGCTGTAACTTTCATCCCAGAACATAGTTTAGGGGCCATTACTTCTTCAACTATAGTCATTTTTCTTTCGATTGCAAACGTAACCAGTTTTTCAATGGTGTAATGGTTTAACATAGAAAACTTACCGTTGGCTCTAGATTCTAATCTATCACTCCGATTTGCAAACGGATTTCACTGAAGCTGTAACTTTCATCCCAGAACATAGTTTAGGGGCCATTACTTCTTCAACTATAGTCATTTTTCTTTCGATTGCAAACGTAACCAGTTTTTCAATGGTGTAATGGTTTAACATAGAAAACTTACCGTTGGCTCTAGATTCTAATCTATCACTCCGATTTGCAAACGGATTTCACTGAAGCTGTAACTTTCATCCCAGAACATAGTTTAGGGGCCATTACTTCTTCAACTATAGTCATTTTTCTTTCGATTGCAAACGTAACCAGTTTTTCAATGGTGTAATGGTTTAACATAGAAAACTTACCGTTGGCTCTAGATTCTAATCTATCACTCCGATTTGCAAACGGATTTCACTGAAGCTGTAACTTTCATCCCAGAACATAGTTTAGGGGCCATTACTTCTTCAACTATAGTCATTTTTCTTTCGATTGCAAACGTAACCAGTTTTTCAATGGTGTAATGGTTTAACATAGAAAACTTACCGTTGGCTCTAGATTCTAATCTATCACTCCGATTTGCAAACGGATTTCACTGAAGCTGTAACTTTCATCCCAGAACATAGTTTAGGGGCCATTACTTCTTCAACTATAGTCATTTTTCTTTCGATTGCAAACGTAACCAGTTTTTCAATGGTGTAATGGTTTAACATAGAAAACTTACCGTTGGCTCTAGATTCTAATCTATCACTCCGATTTGCAAACGGATTTCACTGAAGCTGTAACTTTCATCCCAGAACATAGTTTAGGGGCCATTACTTCTTCAACTATAGTCATTTTTCTTTCGATTGCAAACGTAACCAGTTTTTCAATGGTGTAATGGTTTAACATAGAAAACTTACCGTTGGCTCTAGATTCTAATCTATCACTCCGATTTGCAAACGGATTTCACTGAAGCTGTAACTTTCATCCCAGAACATAGTTTAGGGGCCATTACTTCTTCAACTATAGTCATTTTTCTTTCGATTGCAAACGTCACCAGTTTTTCAATGGTGTAATGGTTTAACATAGAAAACTTACCGTTGGCTCTAGATTCTAATCTATCACTCCGATTTGCAAACGGATTTCACTGAAGCTGTAACTTTCATCCCAGAACATAGTTTAGGGGCCATTACTTCTTCAACTATAGTCATTTTTCTTTCGATTGCAAACGTAACCAGTTTTTCAATGGTGTAATGGTTTAACACAGAAAACTTACCGTTGGCTCTAGATTCTAATCTATCACTCCGATTTGCAAACGGATTTCACTGAAGCTGTAACTTTCATCCCAGAACATAGTTTAGGGGCCATTACTTCTTCAACTATAGTCATTTTTCTTTCGATTGCAAACGTCACCAGTTTTTCAATGGTGTAATGGTTTAACATAGAAAACTTACCGTTGGCTCTAGATTCTAATCTATCACTCCGATTTGCAAACGGATTTCACTGAAGCTGTAACTTTCATCCCAGAACATAGTTTAGGGGCCATTACTTCTTCAACTATAGTCATTTTTCTTTCGATTGCAAACGTAACCAGTTTTTCAATGGTGTAATGGTTTAACATAGAAAACTTACCGTTGGCTCTAGATTCTAATCTATCACTCCGATTTGCAAACGGATTTCACTGAAGCTGTAACTTTCATCCCAGAACATAGTTTAGGGGCCATTACTTCTTCAACTATAGTCATTTTTCTTTCGATTGCAAACGTCACCAGTTTTTCAATGGTGTAATGGTTTAACATAGAAAACTTACCGTTGGCTCTAGATTCTAATCTATCACTCCGATTTGCAAACGGATTTCACTGAAGCTGTAACTTTCATCCCAGAACATAGTTTAGGGGCCATTACTTCTTCAACTATAGTCATTTTTCTTTCGATTGCAAACGTCACCAGTTTTTCAATGGTGTAATGGTTTAACATAGAAAACTTACCGTTGGCTCTAGATTCTAATCTATCACTCCGATTTGCAAACGGATTTCACTGAAGCTGTAACTTTCATCCCAGAACATAGTTTAGGGGCCATTACTTCTTCAACTATAGTCATTTTTCTTTCGATTGCAAACGTAACCAGTTTTTCAATGGTGTAATGGTTTAACATAGAAAACTTACCGTTGGCTCTAGATTCTAATCTATCACTCCGATTTGCAAACGGATTTCACTGAAGCTGTAACTTTCATCCCAGAACATAGTTTAGGGGCCATTACTTCTTCAACTATAGTCATTTTTCTTTCGATTGCAAACGTAACCAGTTTTTCAATGGTGTAATGGTTTAACATAGAAAACTTACCGTTGGCTCTAGATTCTAATCTATCACTCCGATTTGCAAACGGATTTCACTGAAGCTGTAACTTTCATCCCAGAACATAGTTTAGGGGCCATTACTTCTTCAACTATAGTCATTTTTCTTTCGATTGCAAACGTAACCAGTTTTTCAATGGTGTAATGGTTTAACATAGAAAACTTACCGTTGGCTCTAGATTCTAATCTATCACTCCGATTTGCAAACGGATTTCACTGAAGCTGTAACTTTCATCCCAGAACATAGTTTAGGGGCCATTACTTCTTCAACTATAGTCATTTTTCTTTCGATTGCAAACGTAACCAGTTTTTCAATGGTGTAATGGTTTAACATAGAAAACTTACCGTTGGCTCTAGATTCTAATCTATCACTCCGATTTGCAAACGGATTTCACTGAAGCTGTAACTTTCATCCCAGAACATAGTTTAGGGGCCATTACTTCTTCAACTATAGTCATTTTTCTTTCGATTGCAAACGTAACCAGTTTTTCAATGGTGTAATGGTTTAACATAGAAAACTTACCGTTGGCTCTAGATTCTAATCTATCACTCCGATTTGCAAACGGATTTCACTGAAGCTGTAACTTTCATCCCAGAACATAGTTTAGGGGCCATTACTTCTTCAACTATAGTCATTTTTCTTTCGATTGCAAACGTAACCAGTTTTTCAATGGTGTAATGGTTTAACATAGAAAACTTACCGTTGGCTCTAGATTCTAATCTATCACTCCGATTTGCAAACGGATTTCACTGAAGCTGTAACTTTCATCCCAGAACATAGTTTAGGGGCCATTACTTCTTCAACTATAGTCATTTTTCTTTCGATTGCAAACGTAACCAGTTTTTCAATGGTGTAATGGTTTAACATAGAAAACTTACCGTTGGCTCTAGATTCTAATCTATCACTCCGATTTGCAAACGGATTTCACTGAAGCTGTAACTTTCATCCCAGAACATAGTTTAGGGGCCATTACTTCTTCAACTATAGTCATTTTTCTTTCGATTGCAAACGTAACCAGTTTTTCAATGGTGTAATGGTTTAACATAGAAAACTTACAGTTGGCTCTAGATTCTAATCTATCACTCCGATTTGCAAACGGATTTCACTGAAGCTGTAACTTTCATCCCAGAACATAGTTTAGGGGCCATTACTTCTTCAACTATAGTCATTTTTCTTTCGATTGCAAACGTAACCAGTTTTTCAATGGTGTAATGGTTTAACATAGAAAACTTACCGTTGGCTCTAGATTCTAATCTATCACTCCGATTTGCAAACGGATTTCACTGAAGCTGTAACTTTCATCCCAGAACATAGTTTAGGGGCCATTACTTCTTCAACTATAGTCATTTTTCTTTCGATTGCAAACGTAACCAGTTTTTCAATGGTGTAATGGTTTAACATAGAAAACTTACCGTTGGCTCTAGATTCTAATCTATCACTCCGATTTGCAAACGGATTTCACTGAAGCTGTAACTTTCATCCCAGAACATAGTTTAGGGGCCATTACTTCTTCAACTATAGTCATTTTTCTTTCGATTGCAAACGTAACCAGTTTTTCAATGGTGTAATGGTTTAACATAGAAAACTTACCGTTGGCTCTAGATTCTAATCTATCACTCCGATTTGCAAACGGATTTCACTGAAGCTGTAACTTTCATCCCAGAACATAGTTTAGGGGCCATTACTTCTTCAACTATAGTCATTTTTCTTTCGATTGCAAACGTAACCAGTTTTTCAATGGTGTAATGGTTTAACATAGAAAACTTACCGTTGGCTCTAGATTCTAATCTATCACTCCGATTTGCAAACGGATTTCACTGAAGCTGTAACTTTCATCCCAGAACATAGTTTAGGGGCCATTACTTCTTCAACTATAGTCATTTTTCTTTCGATTG